>NC_080549.1:29941607-30040268 GCF_028640845.1 Ahaetulla prasina | reverse complement strand
AAGCCCATGTAGCTGAGGGTGACGTAGAACAGGACAACGGCCCCTTCGTTGCATTGCAGGACGATCTCTCCAGGCTGGGAGTGGAGGTCAGAGTCAGGGAAGGGGGGAGAAACTCCCAGCCAGACGGAGCAGATGATAATTTGGGCAGCAGAAGAAGAAGATAAAGTTCCTGCCACAATTTTTCCTTTTGGGAATTATGACGGATTGTACAGGGATTGAGACTAAATTGATTCTGAATTTAATAACAGCAGCAAGACTGTTGATTGGACAATACTGGAAGAAAGAAGAGATTACCTACAATAGAAGAATGGATATTGAAAGTTATTAATTTGGCTGAGATGGCTAAAATCTCAGCGTTTTAAAAGACAATACGCAGGAAAGATATTTAATTGAATGGAAAAATGGATTGATTATCTACAAAACAGATATCAGATTAAGAAATATCAGATTGCCTTTGAATAATTAGAAAGTTATTTTATGTAATGGGAGGGGTTGGGAGATGAAAAGCTTTGGATGTGGTTATTTGGATTGGAAGGAAAATTTTTATAAGATGTTTTATAGATGGCACTTAGATCCCAAAAATTATCATGTATGTATCCTAGTATCCAAGGGAAATGTTGGAGGTGTGATTGTGATGATGGTACAGATTTTCATATTTGGTGGACTTGCAAGAAAATTAAGGTCTTTTGGATAAGAATTTGGTGGATTATTCAAAATGTACTGAAGAAGAAGATAAAGTTCCTGCCACAATTTTTCCTTTGGTGCTCAGGTAGGTGGGCACAAAAGTCACCCAGACACTGCAGAAGACCAGCATGCTGAAGGTGATCAGCTTGGCTTCGTTGAAGGCCCCAGGCAGATTCCTGGCCAGGAAAGCCACCGTGAAGCAGATGGCAGCCAGGAAGCCCATGTAGCTGAGGGTGACGTAGAACAGGACAACGGCCCCTTCGTTGCATTGCAGGACGATCTCTCCAGGCTGGGAGTGGAGGTCAGAGTCAGGGAAGGGGGGAGAAACTCCCAGCCAGACGGAGCAGATGATAATTTGGGCAGCAGAAGAAGAAAGGATGATGGAGTTGGCCAAGCTCTTCCCCAACCATCTCTTCACCCGGTTTCCTGGTTTTGTGGCCAGGAAGGCCAGCACCACCGTGATGGTTTTGGCCAAGAGAGAAGAAACGGCAACTGAGAAGATGAGGCTGAAGACCGTCTGTCGGAGAAGGCAGGTGGCTTTCCTTGGTTGACCAATGAAGAGAAAAGGAGACAAGAAGCAAAGCAGGAGGGAGACCAGGAGGATGTAGGAGAGGTCCCGGTTGTTGGCTTTGACAAGGGGAGTTTCTCGGTAATTCATGAAGATGATTAAAACAAGGCCTGTGATTAAGAACAAGAGTAGGGCAAGAGAGACCAGGATGATGCCCAGAAGTTCTTCATAAGACAGGAAGGTTATAACTTTGGGGATACATTGGACTCTGTCCTCATTTGGATATTTATCATCTGGACACTTGGTGCATTTTTTGGTATCTGAAAAAGCAAAAAGCAACTTCTTTTAATATCCTGTCCTTTTATCTTACAGAAAATACCTTCTTTGGATAACAATTTGGTGGATTATTCAAAATGTACTGAAGAAGAAGATAAAGTTCCTGCCACAATTTTTCCTTTTGGGAATTATAACGGATTGTACAGGGATTGAGACTAAATTGATTCTGAATTTAATAACAGCAGCAAGACTGTTGATTGGACAATACTGGAAGAAAGAAGAGATACCTACAGTAGAAGAATGGATATTGAAAGTTATTAATTTGGCTGAGATGGCTAAAATCTCAGCGTTTTAAAAGACAATACGCAGGAAAGATATTTAATTGAATGGAAAAATGGATTGATTATCTACAAAACAGATATCAGATTAAGAAATATCAGATTGCCTTTGAATAATTAGAAAGTTATTTTATGTAATGGGAGGGGTTGGGAGATGAAAAGCTTTGGATGTGGTTATTTGGATTGGAAGGAAAATTTTTATAAGATGTTTTATAGATGGCACTTAGATCCCAAAAATTATCATGTATGTATCCTAATATCCAAGCGAAATGTTGGAGGTGTGATTGTGATGATGCTACATATTTTCATATTTGGTGGACTTGCAAGAAAATTAAGGTCTTTTGGATAAGAATTTGGTGGATTATTCAAAATGTACTGAAGAAGAAGATAAAGTTCCTGCCACAATTTTTCCTTTTGGGAATTATAACGGCCACTGAGAAGATGAGGCTGAAGACCGTCTGTCGGAGAAGGCAGGTGGCTTTCCTTGGTTGACCAATGAAGAGAAAAGGAGACAAGAAGCAAAGCAGGAGGGAGAACAGGAGGATGTAGGAGAGGTCCCGGTTGTTGGCTTTGACAAGGGGAGTTTCTCGGTAATTCATGAAGATGATTAAAACAAGGTCTGTGGTTAAGAACAAGAGTAGGGCAAAAGAGACCAGGATGATGCCCAGAAGTTCTTCATAAGACAGGAAGGTTATAACTTTGGGGATACATTGGACTCTGTCCTCATTTGGATATTTATCATCTGGACACTTGGTGCATTTTTTGGTATCTGAAAAAGCAAAAAGCAACTTCTTTTAATATCCTGTCCTTTTATCTTACAGAAAATACCTTCTTTGGATAACAACTGATACCACAGGCATTTTCCAAGAAGTATTTCTTAACAATTTCATTAAACAGTCACTCCTTTGAAATGGTATAGGGTCTCCTGCTTGAGCAGGGGGTAGGACTAGAAGACCTCCAAGGTCCCTTCCAGCTCTCTTCTGATTGATTGATTGATTGATTGATTGATTGATTGATCTACATGACTGGCAGAATATTTGTGTAATGAGTTCCCCCCATAACTATCCACAGCACCACATTATGGACCAGTGTCACTTTCTCAGTGATCCCCAAGGGGAGGATCCAATATACAGTGGATTGCAAGGTCTCTCAGAAGGTGGACCTAAAACAATTCAAAAAGTTTCAAAGAACTCAGATGTTCCTAGAAAGGTAAACTTAGCAGCACATATCCAAACTAGAAAGCAGGAGAGATATTTCCTCTGCTGTTAGTAAAGCTTGCCCAGTCTGCCACCCCCTCCTCCCATCTCTTCCCAGCCCCTCCTTTCAAGTCTTTTTGATTTACTTCCCTTTAGATAACAAAATTGTGCAAGTTAAAATAAAAAACAAGGTGAGCTTTTATGTGTCTTTTAACTTTTACTTTAATGAAAATGTTCTGGAGGGATCCAGTTCCACAAAGCCTCCCATTTTCCTCAGTGTGACCCACCTTCCTGAGTGGAGAAGGTCCCCTCCGGACAAGGAACGCAGTCATAGCAGCAAACTGGCTCTCCTTCTCGAGCCCTCTTGACAAATCCAGGACGACAACTTTCCACACATTTGGACTGAGGCAGAGACTGAGCAGAAAAACAAGGAATGCCAAAGAAAAGATGTTAGGACTCTCCGTCCATGGAAAATGGAGGTGGAAATGGATGGAGACAAGTAGCCTCTGGTCTTCACTGGGGTAAATATGAAATCTCTGACTAAACAGATGCAGGAGATATAACAACTGGCAGATTCTTCTTTTAGTTTCTCCCTTTTGCTTTTGGAATTTAATATTACAATAAAGTACTTTTCTACTTAATAAAGTCTGAAGGGATGGAATTGAAAAAAGATTTAAGCGTGATGATATATTCATGTTAAAACTGAGAATAAAATTTACTGTAAAAAATTTAGGAAACTTTTAATCCATTAGATTTTTTAATATGAAATGAAACTTTGATGAAGAAAGAAACCTCTGACCAGTAAGATCTTGAAAGGTTTCCATAAAACATGGCAAAGCCTCTCCACTGTTGAAGAACTTCCATTCGATGACACCAACTGGCCTGGAAGGCCAACCACCCTGGAGACTCTAGGCTTGCCCACTTCTTCTTCTTCTTCTTCTTCTTCTTCTTCTTCTTCTTCTTCTTCTTCTTCTTCTTCTTCTTCTTCTTCTTCTTCTTCTTCTTCTTCTTCTTCTTCTTATTATTATTATTATTATTATTATTATTATTATTATTATTATTATTATTATTATTATTATTATTATTATTATTATTATTATTATTATTATTATTAAATTTTTATACCGCCCTTCTCCCAAAGGACTCAGGGCGGTGTACAGCCAAAGATAAAACACAATATATATACAATTAAAACCAACAATTAAAACCTAGCAAATTACAAAAAGGCTGATAATTAAAAGTTTAAATTTAAAATTTTTAAAAATTTTAAAAACCCAGAACAATAAAACCCCCAGTTTAAAATTAAAACTATTATGCCAGTCCCGCTTGAATAAATAAGTGTGTTTTTAGCTCACGGCGGAAGGTCCGAAGATCAGGCACTTGACGTAGGCCAGGGGGAAGTTCATTCCAGAGCATCGATGCTCCAACAGAGAAGGCCCTACTCCTGGGGGCCGCCAGCCGACACTGTTTGACACTTGAAATGGGACCTCAGGCTTTGGAAAACAGAGAAAAGACACCAATATTTCTCCCACCTTATTGAGCAACTTTAGCTGTGAAAGAGCATCTTGTCTGATAGAAAGTCTCTGTCTTAGAAAAAACGCCAGAATCTCTATCCTGGAATCCTCCTTGGGGAGAACCAAGTAGATTTTAATGCCCAGATCTGCTGTTATCTCTCCATTTTGGTCCAAGTACAGTTTCCTCTCAGAAATATTCCAAAACTCATTCTTCTCCAGAAAGGGATGAAACTAGAATGGGAAAATCCAGGAATTTGAAAAACTGAAAACTTTGTTTCTTACCCCACATTGAATCTTTCTTCTACAATTGTCTAATCTCCAAATATGGTTAAATAGGATACAAATACTGCCATTATCTTTGTAAGTGAATGAAAAAGTTTGAGAAAAATTTGTCAATCATATACTGACAAAATATAGAGAAAATATAATTGACACAATTGGTCAATTATAGGGAACATTCCAGATGAAATGGCAAATAAAATGAACAGAGAAAAAAAAAGATGATTCATAAACTCTTTGAAAACAAACAGGTTGATTCCCAGAAAGCATGGGTTGATCACGAAGAAAGTTTTCAGGCTAATCTTCTCCCTGGTCATCCAGATGGAAAACACCTCCAGATGTGCTAATTCTACTTGATTTTAATGCGACATTAACAAAATTTTGCAGATCTGAAAGAACAAATCTCCCACCAACTCTTTTCCCAGCCTGAAAAGTTAGCTTGGATCCTTTCTGAGTTTCTTTCTCTCCCATTATGCAGCTGCAGGATTCTCCCTCCTTATCTGCTCCTTCCCTAGGCAGCCTCTCTTCTCCTCATCCCAAAAGTCCTTCTCACATATCATTAACTTCCTAAAGAGATTATGGGAACAATGGTGATATAACTGGACTTTAGTAAAGGACTCTGTAAGGCCCGGCCTCACCTCCTCATTCAAGAAAGTACAGACTCTTGAAACTTGGCATTTCAAAAGGACCCTTTTATTGACAAAGAGTGATGGCAGGACGGAATCAAAGCAGGCTCTGAGGGCCCTCAGGCAATACAATTAGAATAAAGGAAAGTAGATACACCTCCCAACAGTCCAATGTGGAGTCAGCCAATCCGCAAGTGTGGAGATGTTGTTGTACCGGCTGCTCTGAGGAAGTGATAAGAGAACTTTCCCAGGGTCATCTTCTGCTGGCTTTTGAGAGTGATGCAACCCACATGGGCCCCCCTCCCCTTACATTTCCCAAAAGGTGAGAAAATGCCAGGCCGCTTAGGTGCCAGGCTAAAGGTTATAAATCAGTGGAATGTAAAATATAAATGTAATCCCCCGAAGAATGGCAGATTCACGGCTCTGACATACTGCCCTCCTTAGAAAAAAAGATAGTCCACCTGGAAAGAGACAAGAAAACATATTATACAATAGGTACACTATCTAAGATGGTTTGCTGGCTCTCTTTTCCCCTGGGGTGAAGATCTTCTCCAGATCCTTCCTGCTTGGTGTTGGTTTCTGGCCATGTCGATCTCGGCTTCCTCCGCCCTGAGGTACCATTCATGTAAGCGGTTAGGAGCCTCTCGGGCTAAGCAGGCAATGTCCAAGTCGCCATTCAGCCCATCTTTGGACCAGCTCATCGGGGTGTCTTCCGGCCAGTCCACTCGGCATGCGATGTCTCAGATCTCCTTGGTGTATTAGGCTACTGGCCGAAGTCCTTGCTTCAGGACTCTGATGCGATCATGGGCTTTGCGGTCCGCTAGTGAGTCCTCGAACCGACGTCGCAGGGCCATCATGAAACAGTCAAAGTTTCGCAGCTCAAGGGTGTCAGCATTGTGGAGCATTACCATCCCCTGAGCAGCTGCCCCTTCTAAGGCCAGGGTCATTACTTGAACTCAGGCCCCCTGGGTGAGGAAGCTCTGGCTGTATTCCTGCATGTACGTGAGGACTTGGGCTAGGAAGAATCCCAGCTTTTGGGGGTCCCCATCATACTTTACACCAGGGGTGAAATATAAAAGTTGTTACTACCGGTTCTGTGGGCGGGGCTTGGTGGGGGCTAATGGGACTGGGTGGGCGTGGCCAACTTTTTTTTTTTTTACTTTTAAAAGCATTTTTTCTACTGACGGCTCTGATGATCAGGCAACTCAGCTGGGATCTCCAGAAGAGCCTTTTAAAAGCATTTTTTCTACAACCTCTTTGTGTCAGGCCTGGAAACCATATTAGACTTTAGGGTTCCAGACGCTGCCACATTTTCCCCTGAGGGGAGGAAGGGGGGCTGAGGGGTATGGTAACATTCTTCAAGCGGTCAAGGTTGGATGGTGTTCACATCTGCAGGAAGAGTGGCAAGAAGATATTCAAATGAACTGGGAGAACGTGGGACCATGTGACCATCAAAGGGGTCAGGGGGGTGGGACTCTTGGGGTTTGTATAACTGGGAAAAGAATCCGGAAATTCAGTTTTGGAATTGCACTCATCGTGTGCCAGTTTCCTCATGCTAGTAAAGAACTCTGGAAAACAATGGCTTCTGAGTTTTTTTTATGCAGAAGAGGTTTTTCTGGAACCTTGACACTTTGGCCGAAAACTGCCAAAATGCAAGGCAACATGATAGTAAGTAGCCGGTGGCAGCGGCGACATAACTCCGGGGCGCCTTTCCACGGCGTTCGTTTGTTCGTTCGTTTGTTCAGGAGCAGGGACGTGCATCAGCCTTCACCACCAGAAAGGCGCGATCCGGGCTGAGTGCGGCGTCGCATCTGCGTGCGGAGCTCCTCACGCGGAAACCCTTAGTCAGGTTTTATCGACTGAGGACGTGTCCCTGGCCCGCCCAGCACAGCGCAATTGGAAACGAGCTTCGGCCGGGTGCTGGCGTGTGGCTGCGGGTGAGGAAGGGTGGGAGGATGGTGTGCAGGGATGAGTGACCTTAGAATCGGGACGCGCCTCTGGGCTTGCGCGCTGCCACCGCCCGCTGCCCCTGCATTCCTTGCCCTTTGCTTGGAGAAATAGCCGGTTTGGCTAGAACAGCGGTTCTCAACCTGTGGGTCGCGACTTGTATTAAAGGGGTCGCAGCACTATAAAGGTTGAGAACCACTGGGCTAGATGGTCTCAGGGTCTCCTCCAAATATATAAAGCTTGTCATGCCACAACGTGTAACTATTGTGTTGTTGTTGCTCTAGACCCACCCATGTGGTGGCCGGGGGCAGATAAGCCTAACTATATGGTCTGAAGCCAGACTCCATTTTCTGTCAGCCTTTGGAGAAGACGGAAGCAGCCGCTTTGACCGAGTCACACGGTCATCCGGAGAGGCCTCCGTCCCTCACACGGAGCATCCCTGGAGAGGTTCCAGCTGCTTCTGTGTCGGCTGTTAGTTAATGCTGCCTGTCTCCTGTTTATCTTCGATTCTCACTCTTTGCATCTCCTCCGTTTCACCTGCCCTGTTCTCCCAATAAAACACCCAGATCCACGCCAGGCTCCCTTTCACTGGAGGGGAATTGGGGGGTTTAGCTGCCTGCCTGCAGTGGGGACGGAACAAAGGAGAAATTCCAAGATGCTAATCACAAACCCACAAATACAGGTATTTATTTTAAAAAGAACAGAGCATTTTCAAATGAGCAGAGTTTAATATAAAAATGCCATGGTATGTCTTCTTTGTAATCATTATTCCCTGAGTAATTGAATTGGCCAGATCTGTTGAGATGGTTCCCCTCCTTCTCCTCTGGATTCCTTCTCCAAAGGATCTCAAATTAATTGGGACCCCTTACCTGCCATGGCTGCAGCCTTGGAGACCTCAGCCTCTTTTCTCCCTCCTTCCTTCCCCTCCTCCTTGATCTGGAGGAATAGGCGGCATTCAAGGCCTGGGCCAGAGTCTTCATGGTACTGTAATATTGATAGTAATTTCGGAACCTTCTTCTGTTCTCTTTCTCCTGGGTCTCCAGTGGGGCTTCCTGGGAGCATCTTCTGCGGCCTTTGGCAGAAAAGACATTCCTTGAAAGAGAACAGTGGAAATAATAATCTTGAAACTGGTGTTCTACAAAGTAATAGGGTTCAAAGGCAGAATCTTTTGGCCTATTTTTTGGCAGAAAACCAAACTTCCAAATACTATGGATATATCTGAGAAGTCTGCGCTTGTTCATTGCATACCCTTCAAAAGTTGTGAGGATCCAGACTTTTCCTTCAGTGGGTCCTGGCAAACGCATAAATGTTAAATGGAAAGGGAGAATTCTGCCCCAAATGGAAACACGTTCTATGAAGTGAACAAAGACGTTGACTTGTCTCCACTTAGAGAGGGCCTCCCTGAGGGCTGCTGTATATCCATGTGTTGAGAACAGTTGTGATATAACCACACAAATTCCATTCCTGACAAGCATAGGAGTAAAAATCCTCATGAAATTCTCTCCCTTCTCTGTGTCTGAAGCAAAGAGGCCAATCAGGGTCCATCTGAAATGGAGGAGCAGTTGGACAATTGCTGGGTACAGGATCCCTTGTTTGGGATTCATCCGGTAGAAAAAGGGGAATTTCCTTTTATCATTCAGAGCCTCTGAAGCAGTTTCCAGATTGATCTAAAAAAGCAATGAAGAATGCTGTGTTATATCTGGAGTCAGATCAAATCAAAAATATTATATTTTAATAAATCCAACCTAGTTCTCATGAATGGATTAGAATAGTTTGTTAATCAGACATTGTTTAAAATATTAAAGACAGACTATTACCAAGATTGTATAATAAAAGTGGAAAATAATAAACAAATTAAAAAACTATAAAAAATATAAATGATATTACTGTATCACCCCTACAATTTATGGCAATTAGATTAACAGGTGCAAATGCCAACTGAAATATTCTATTCCAATAAAGGGCCTGTTATAATTTTTGAGGATTGCTGCATCTTTTTCTGCTTCTGTATCCCAAATTCTTTATGGAGGAAACTTTTTAGCTTCTTCTCCAGTTGTACAAGAATCAGGGAGACCTCAGACGCTAATACGATTTGTCAGTTGTACAATTCAAGTGGTTTTCAGTTGAAGTTTTGTTTGTTCTAACAGCCACAATTCTCAGAGTCTGTCAGTGTCCATAGATCAAATTTAATGCCAATAATACCCATATTTTCTGATTTTAGAGTAAGATAGAATAACATGGAATAACATGGGAAAAGGGACAGAATCCTAATGAACTGTGTTCAAATTCCACCCTTAGTATTAGAAGATTCATATTATACAGACAAGTCAAGAAACGTTAAAGTTGCTTAAACGCAAGTATAGCTACAGGAAGTTCATAGCTGAAAACACACACAGCTTGACAGGAAACTTAACTTAGATCGCTTTGCCAGACACCTGTGCCCTAGTTAGCAGAGGGACACATGAAATAAGCTTATAGCAACATTTATGGGGGCAACTGAGAAGGTGGGCTGTCAATAAGCCAATCATGCTCTGATAGATGCTTGTCTTGTATATAGAGAAAGATGGGTTTTTTTTATTTTCCTGTATTGTCTCAAGTATAAAGATATGTACATCAGAACACCTCGTTGTTCAGTGGGTTATATTTGCACAAAACCACTAATCTTGCGCATGATTAAACCTTTTCTGTTTGATCCCGGAATTCCTTGTCAATCCTTTGAATTCCATAACAAGAGAAAGCAGAAATTGTGTAAATTCCCAAATCAGCTCTGAGGGCAGCAGTTGGAGTCCTTTTTCCACCCCAAGATCCTCCTCAGAGGCTGTGATTGGGTTGGTTCTGCTGGCGGTTTCTCTCTGAAGCCCCAAACATCAGATCGATCTAAGAACATGGGGGGGAAAACTGGGCCTCAGATACTTTAATGATTGGGGCTGAGGGAGCTGGAGAGCTATGAGGTTTTCATTTAAGCCCCACTTTCACTCCTGCCCTTTCTCTAACTGAGCTCCTTTGATGATGAGGGAGCCAAGATTCAGTCTCAGAGAAAACAACCCCAGGTAAGGAAAGGTGTTATTTGCTCTATTGGCTGATCATCTATGGCTACGATGTCATTTCCCAAAGACCTTAACTTTTGAACTTGATTTATTATCAGATAATAATTATGACAAAACAATCCAGGTCTTCTTCATAGGGTATACAATCCAATGTGTAAGTATGATACTATCGCATTATCAGTGTAAATCAGTGGGTTCCAATAGGAATTTAGCATGTTAAACATGTGTACCTATAACAGAACTTATAACAAAATAAAAGGGTTGAAAGGGACTTCTAGCCCAACCCCCTGCTCAAGCAGGAGATCCTATATACATATAGACTGGGTGAAGCCAGGCTTAATAGCAGTAACTGTGAGAGGGATCCTGGAGTCTTAGTGGACAACCAATTAAATATGAGTCAAGAGCAGGGATGAAATGCTCCTGGTTCAGACCAGATCAACCGATCCGGTAGCAATAGAAGCAGGTGGTTTGGAGAACCAATAGCAAAAATCCCCCCCCCGCATGCCCAACTGAGCCACGTGATCATCAGAGCCTTTTTTTTCTTTACTTTTAAAAGCATTTTTTAAAAGGTAAAAAAGCTGAAGCCTGCTAGGCAAACAATGGGGGGGTGGGGGGGGTTTGCTGTTGAAGAGCACTGGGCCTAAAATGGAACCTTGGGGTCCCCCATTGCTTGTTTCCCTCCATGCAGACATCATTCCATTGAGGCCCACAGGCTGAGTCCATCTGGGGGTGATGCTGTCTATCCCACATATTTTCAGTTTGCCGAGAAATAGGTTGTGGTTTACTTTGTCAAAGCTTTTTTTAAAATCCAAGTACTGTATACTTACTACATGCACTACATTTCTCTTGTGCATTAATTTAATATTTTTTGTCAAAGAATGAAATAACATTTTGTTATAATCTGTTTTTGGATCCTTCATTACTCCTAGTAAGTCATTCATATCTACACTGAATAACAAGGGTTCAAATATGCATCTTTCCCTTCCCCCTTGGTAAGCACAGATCCTTTTTCTCATGGCTCCATTGAGCCCAAACCTTCATCTCAAACAAGGGCTTGGAACAGGCTGAGCTCCATTTTAAGGACAATCAATTTTCTCCATCATATTTCTCTCTTTATTGAGTCAAATGCTGCACTAACGTCTAGTTTTACCTCACTGATACAGATTAGATATTTCAAGACAAATTTGTTGCCAATATTAGATTGTTAACTTGTGCATTATTCCTTATGAAATCTATATAGCTTTTCACTCTACCTAAAACCTTTTGGTTCTTCTGCAAGGAGTGCATTTTTCTCAAGTTTAACTAAGAGGATCATGGCATAAATTTTAGCCACAATATCTGTTAGTCTATTTGGTCTATAATTGCTAAAGTCCTTTTATTCCACATTCTAGATAGATAAAATGCTACTATTGCCAACTTCAATCTGAGTGGATAAGGCAGGCATTATTTATATGTGAAAATGAAGATGCCAATAGAGGCCTCAACAACTAGGACATTTTTTGATCAGTTAAATAGTTGGTAGAAAATCTTCTCCAGGGAATGTATTGCTTGCATTTCAGGCCTTTTATGATTAATTTCAACATGAATATAATGTCAAAATACTGACATTTCTGTAATATGGAGAAAAGCAGCTCTTGAATTCCATGGAGAAGACATGATTGCATCCATTGCTCACCCACCCCCACCCACCCCTCACTTTACCAGATGGGGGGAAAAAACACACAAACCTGTGGGATTTTGTAGATGCCTCCTAATGTTGATGCCTGGATGGAGATGCCCCTGTCGGCTGCATCAAGAAGAGCCAGAAGGTTCTCCTTTCTTCCACAGCCGTAGTTGGGGACATTGGCTTCTCCAGTGGAGAGAATGTCCAGCAAGGCATCTGAAGTGCGGAAAGGGCTCAAATGGTTGTCATGGATGTTGTAGCCAAGTGTGAGATTGTGCAGGAGCTGGGAATTCTTGTTGACCATTTGAATGTTGAAAATGAATAATAAGCCATATAAAAAACTATAAACATCCCTATTGTAAAAAAAAAAGTGTAATTATAATCAACAGCAACAACAAATATCTTTTTAATATATAATCCTCCAGAAGCCTACTGAACCTTAAGCCAACATTGATCCAAAACCAATGATCAGTTACACAAATATGGAAATTGGCAACTGATTCCACCACTACTTTAAATAAAATTCATTATTCAAGTGATAAATCCAGGATTAATGAACTGAGAGAGGAAAATAATCTGGAGTCCTTTCAGCTTTTTTTCAGACCCCTTTCTGAGTCTCTTTCACAAAATCAGACAAAGGAGAGAAGCCATGGAAATCAAAATCATTCAGGAAATTAGACACATTCCCCAATATAGGAATAAATGAAAAAGAGAAAACAGAAAAGAAGGAGAATGTTAGAATGGAGGGAGTGCAACTCCATCACCCTGAATGACTTACGGATCATGGAAAACAAATTGAACAGAAGGAGCCACGTTGAAAACCAACTTTACATGTGATCTTTCATCTCCAGTGAGGACTATAGCAATGAGATGGTCTCCTGGGCTGTAATAGCTCCATGGTTGTTTTCCATCCTGATTCTCTGAACTCAACGGGCATTTTATTCTCAGCTTCCCAGAGAATGGATGGGACACCAGCAGCAGCAGAAGCAGAAGCAGGAGGTCCATAATTCTTGGCGTGAATCAATCAATCAATCTCCTTCCTGTTTCTAAAGAAGAATTAGAAGAATTCAAAGGACTCTCAGAAGGTGGAATCTCCAGTTGCTTTTTCTCAACACAGAGAAACTCTCAGCTTCACCTGGAAAGGAGAGAGATGGACATTCAAGAGCACAGACTCTGCCTGTCCCCAAACTCCTTATTTCTCTGCCCAAAGTCTCCCCTGGAGGATTCGGCCAAAGACCAGAGCTGAAACTTTTATCATAATTCTCCCTCTCAGCAGAAATCCCTGGATAAGTCAACTAGTTCTTGGACTCAGAAATTGTTGGGAAATTCTCTGGAGAGAAATGAAAGAGAAATAATCCCCATTGTTATCCATAATAGTAGGGGCAAAGATGGAATTAAATCCATCCTCTAGAATCGAGAGGTTTGGGAGCTCCATGCTTAAAACTGATGCCAGAGGGAATACACGGTACTTGTGGCTGAAGAAATGTGACATTTGTTGGTATTGTAGTGAAAGAGAAAATCCCAGGGGCCAGTTATTGCCAGAGGATGTCACAGATCTGAAATAGCTGCCTGTTGAGTTGGAAGTAAAATTTACTTTACTTTGAAAGCTAATCCTCAAAGGCATCACACAAAAGGGCTGATGCAATAGTGCAGCCAGTCTCTAAGAACAAAATCAACTTTAGTGAAAAACTAGTTTTTCGAACTTTGCAGAGTTAAAAAAAAATCACAGAGAGAGGGAGCTGGAGAGGGAGGGAGGGAGGGAGGGAGGGAGAGAGAGAGACAGCCAAGTGAAAAGAGGTGGAGGAATCAAGGCTGCCTCTCACCCCTTGTGGGGAGGGGAGGGAGGGAGGGAGGGAAGGGGAGCTCTGACCCTCGTGTTGCAGATGGAAAGCAGATCTGCAAAATCCAACTTCCATCTTCTGAGTCCTGGGAAGAGGGGAGACCATATCCCATGTTGCTCAGCCACCTCTTTCCATGCATGGGGCACCCAGGGGAAAGCAAAGGCCAGACCCATAGAAAAGGCCCAGGATGGCCAGGAAGGAGGAGGGGATCTGGGGCATTCCTGGGAAGAGTTTATGGGTCCCAGGGTTGAATGATGGGGAGGATGCAGCCCCCGGGGATTCTCCAGCTTCGCTTGGGCTCCGTGTCTTTCCAGGAGAGGCTCCTGTGGGGGAGAAGCCATGCAGGGCTGGGTCTTTGAGGGGGGATCCGGGGTTGCCCTGGAGGAAAAGGCAGCCAGCCTCACCCTGGAGGGGACCCTCCGTGACTCTGAGGAAGATGGGGGTCCCCCGTGGCCCCTCCAGAGCCCCCAGCTGAGGAGTCCCTCTTCATTGAAGCCTTTTTTGGGGAAGGGACTTAAGCCCCCCCCTCCCTCTGCAATTCTGGGAGGTTTTGCCTCTTTCTTATCCTCCCCCCCACAGCTTTGAATTTTGCTCTTTATTTCCCCCCCCCTTTGGCTCGGCTTCTTCAGCGTCTCTCCTGCCGGGCGTTGGGAGAAATAACGGATGCTGCTGCTTTAAAGAGCCTTTTTCCAAGTGCTGTTTATGAATCTCTGTCCTGGCTGAACAGCCACAAGCCGCCTTCCCATGCGCACCTTCCAAATGCATGGACTTTAGTTCCCATCATCCTCAGCCACAGCTATGCAGTTGGAAAAGACAGTTAGCAGATGCCAAAGACGGAGCTTTAGAGAAGGTGGTTTCATTCCCCTAGAAGGAGTTATTGGCCTCAGTGACCCTGGCCCTGCAGGACCCCTGCGTGCCCCCTCCTCACAGCACAGCCACCGGCAAACATCCGTCCAATTCCAGCCCGTTGGAGGCCGCTTGACCGGCAAGAAGGAAGCCGGGCGCAGGGAGGCCCCTCAGCCTCGGCCAGCTGGGTGTGGAGATGGTCAGAAAGCCCCCAGGTGAAGCTGGCCCAGAGATCCTGGCACGGTTGCTCAGAAGAGGTTGCCATTGCCTCTTTCCCAGGGCTCTGAGAGAGTGGCTGGCCCAGAGTCTCCTAGCTGGCTTGGTGCCTGAGGCAGGACTAGAACTCAGGGTCCCCTGGGAATTAATAACCATAACGCTCAACTGACTCTGGTGAGATCCACACAATGCACTTCACTAATGGCTGCAGTCACATCTGCAACTTTTAACCATGGTTTGTTTCCTGGCGTTGAACCCAATTGGCCGATGAGTCAGTGGATTATGGGAACTCCAAAGTAGATGAATTCATTGGAGAGAAGCTGAACAATAGGATACACAGGGAGTCCTTGACTTACAACAGTTCATTTAGTGACCGTTCAAACTTATAACAGCACTGACAAATGTGACTTATGACTGTTTTTCACAGCATCCCCAGGGTCACGTGATCAGAATTCAGATGCTTGGCCACTGATTCATATTTATGACCGTTGCTGTGTCCCAAGGTCACGTGATCCCATTTTGCGACCGTCTCACAAGCAAAGTCAATGGGGAAGCCAGATTCACTTAACAACCGGGTTACTAATTTAAGAACTGCAGTGAGTCACTTAACGACTGTGGCAAAAAAGGTCATAAAATGGGGCAAAACTCACTTAACAGATGTCTCAGTTAACAACAGAAATGTTGGGCTCAATTGTGGTCGTAAGTCGAGGACTACCTGTATCGGGGACACTTTTCTTCTTGCAAGGACCACGTTCACACAACATACTTGACCAGGCCAGGGTCCTCGTAGCCCCCCTGAGACAAACCAGAGGTCCAGCTGGAGCCTCCCCAAAGCCTGTAAGAAACCATGGATGACAGCATCCCCCCTCCTCCTCTCCTCTGGGGTCTCCCCTGGGACAAAGTCAGAAATCAGGGTGGGCTCATTCCTGACCGAGAAGGGGCTTCCTCCCCTCTGGGCAGAACCCGGCTTCCCTAAGACTTGGCTGTGAACATCCTGGAGGAGAAGAGAGTCTAATGGCACATCAACCTGGCATTGAGAAGCCACAGCTTGAACCCGGAGCCTCCCAGGATCTGGTCTGCAGGCCCTGAGAGCAGAATCTGAGGGACGTTCGGTGGGAGAACTTCCAAGTGGTGGGACCTGAGATATGGGCTCCCCTTCCCTGTCAGGATGGACCTGCCTCTCCCTTCAGTTCCCCCCCCTCACTCAGCCCCCCAGTTCCCCCTTCTAGGCCAGGAAGTCCATATTAATGTCCCCCCAATTCCATTTAAGAAACATGATCCATGAACAATTGATCCAGATAAAGCAGGAACAAAGGAGTTCCAACAGCCCCTTCAAGCCCCTTGGAGGATTTCGGGTATAGAAAGTCTCAGCCTCAGAGATGGGAAGGTCAAAGGGGTCCCTCCAACCCCCCCCCCCAAGTACATCCCCACAACAGAGGAAGCCCCACAGATCTCCCAAAATCAGACTCTGGAAATCAGGTTGCACCAACCACCACACTGTGGGCATCACCACCCTCTTTGTAGAGCTACCCTGTGATAAGGTGGGTGGCCAATAAATGCAATGAATGGATGTATGGATGTATGGATGGATAGATAGATAGGTAGGTAGGTAGGTAGGTAGGTAGGTAGGTAGGTAGGTAGGTAGGTAGGTAGGTAGGTAGGTAGGTAGATAGATAGATAGATAGATTGATTGATTGATAGATTCAGCTGCAAGCCTTACAGACCATTCTTTAGTTAAAAACCTAAAAAAGATCAAAATATAAAGAATCTTAGCCTATTATTGTATTATTACAAATACAAATACGAATAAATAAATAAATGTTATAGGAACATGGAAAGACAACACAGAAATGACAAGCAAGAAAAAAAAATAAAAACTTCCATCCACTCTATAATTTTCTGCTGATTTAGCCAACGATCTAGTCCACAAGTTGTCACTTTCCTGCTTCTTCATGAGCTCTTACCCAAAATTTAATATTGGTAGAAAAGATGGGAAATGAAATTTCACTTCAGACACAAGCAATTTTAAAACCGGCTGCAATGGGGATTAATAGATTGGATTCTGACCTAAAAGAGAATCCCAAACAGGCCCTACTCTTCACCTTGGGCAGAGTTCAAGGGCGCTGATGGCCTCCTTGGCATTAGAAGCCAGGCAACACTGGAGTTCAACGGCATTAACTTAAAGTGACACCAAACTCCATAACTCTGGCTGACCTTCCCCAGCAATCTCTGGAGACAAGAGGCCATGTTGAAGGACAGCAGAAGTCAATTGTTGTTGAACTATCTTCCCCAGCATCGCTTTCTGGACCACCACTGAACAGGGTCCCCAGGGGTGTAACTGTAAGTTTTCCCTAACCTGCTTTTGTCCAGCCTCTCCTCTGCACATGGAGCCCAGAAGAAGTTCAGGATCCCAAGAGGAGAAGTTGCTTCTGCCTGTAATTATGACCATCTGGACCTTTGAGACCCGTGATGCCATTTCTCCAGTGGTTGACATTGATGTAGGCATCAGACTGAAGCCACATGCAAAGGATCTTGCATCCGAAAAGGATAAATTCTCTGGATCAAGCTCTCTGGGAACAAGTTTTGGGACAGGTAGAAGCTCTGCTCTTGATTGTATGTCTCTCTCCTTCCCAGGTGAAGCTGAGCGTTTCTCTGTTTATATCAGGAAAGTCGCTGGCATTTCCATCTTCTGAGAGCGCTTGGAAATCTCCCAACTGCTGTTGGTGTCAGAAACAGGGAGAGGATTAATAAGGCTCCATGAATGATGGACCTCCTGCTTCTGCTTCTGATGCTGCTTTTGTCCCAGACGGTCTCTGGGAAGCTTGGAATGAAATGCCCGCTGAGTTTGGAGCACCAGGATGGAAAAGGACCCTGGAGTTTTTACAGGCCAGGAGACCATCTTGTTGGTTTTTTCACAACTGCACAAACAACGCTGCATACAAGACTGCAGTTCAACATGGTTCCTTCCATTCAAATTGATTTGTAAGTCAGTCGGGGTAATCGAGTTGTATTTCCGTGGCTGAAAAATACCTGCAAGAATGTTACATGTCTCATTAGTACAATAAACAACTGCCAAAGAAATCTTTCATATCAAGTTGCCTTTCAACATGGCTCCTCCTATTTAGTCTCCTTCCGAATGATGGGGTTTCGTTCCCTCCATTTTCTAATTCTAACACTCTCCTCCTTTTCTTCTTATTTCACTTGTTTTTATACCACAGGACCTGTCTAATTTCCTGAATAATTTTGATTTCCACGGCTTCCCTCTTTTGTCTTATTTTGTGGAAGAGACTGAAATCCAACGATGGGGTCAGAAAAAAACCTGAAGGAAATCCAGAATATTTTCCTTCCTCAGTTCAATCCTGAGTTCATCACTTGAATAATGAACTTTGTTTAAGTACTGATTGAAACAGTTGTAGTTGCCTCTCTCAACCCATTTCCATATTTGAATATTTGAATATTGGTTTTGGATCAATGTTGGCCTAAGGGTCAGTAGGCTTGTGGAGGATTGTTTATTTAAAAAAGTATTTGTTGCAGCTGTTGACTATAATAATTGAACATTGTTTTTACAGTAGGAATAATTATGGTATTAATACAGCGCTACAATTAATATTCAACATTCAAGTGGTCAACAAGAATTCCCGGCTCCTGCACAACCTCACACTGGGCTACAACATCCATGACAACTATCTGAACACTTTCCGCACTTCAGAAGCCTTGATGGACATTCTGTCCACTGGAGAAGCCAACGTCCCCAACTACGGCTGTGGAAGGAAGGAGAACCTTCTGGCTCTTTTTGATGGAGCTAGACGGGGCATCTCCATCCAGATGTCAAGATCTGTTAGCAGATATCTACAAAGTCTCACAGGTTTGTGTGTGTTTTTCTCTCTCTGGTAAAGTAAGTGGAGTGGGGATGAGTAATAGATCCAATATCTTCTCCCTAGAATTCAAGAGCTGCTTTTCAGAATATTAGTGAACTTATCAACCATGTTTTGGTCTATTATGTTCACGTTCAAATTCACCATTAAAGGCCCGAAGAGCCATAGAGGATGTTCTATTGAATATTTGAATATTTAAAAAAATATCCAGGTTTTGAGGTCCTCCATTAGAATGTTCATTTTCACATATCAATAACATCTACCTTATCCTTATCTCTTCCACAAAATAAGACAAAAGAGGGAAGCCACGGAAATCAAAATTATTCAGGAAATTAGAAATTAATATCAATTAATACTTTAATATTAACAACAAATTTGGCATGAAATATCTAATCACAAAATATGTCCATTGGGTTAAACCATGGTTTGCTTCCGTTATAGTTGTTAGTGCAACATTTGGCACAGTGAAAGGAGAAATATTATGGGGGAAATTGATTGTCCTTAAAATGGAGCTCAGACTTTTGGCCCTGATCCAAGCCCTTCTTTGAGAGGGAGGCCTGGGCTCTGTGGAGCCGTTAGAAGAAGGATCGATTCTTATCAAGGGGAAAGTGAAGGGTGCATAATTTGAAGCCGTGTCTAGAATATCTAGATATTAATGACTTACCTGCACTAATGAAGGATCCTGAAGTACACATGTCTACGGTAACAAATATGCTGATAATACAATATTATTATCATAATTTGGATTGTGTTAAGAAAAGGTGGATCCGGCTGTCATAGTAACTGATTATCAATAAATCAGATTCAAAAGTTATGGTCTTTGGAAAACAACATCATAGCCATAGATGCCTATTTGATGGTAATCCAGTAGAGCAAGTAACACCTTTCCTTACCTGGGTTAGTTTTCTCCGAGACTGAATCTTGGATCCCTCATCATCAAAGGAGCTCAGTTAGAGCACGGACAAGAGTGAATCTAGTGAATCTAATTTAAAAAAATTATATTTTCCAGCATTCCTATCCCCAATTGTTGATATAAGGCAAGGCATGTATTCTTATATCAAGCTGATGTTTGGCATTTAATAAATGTCATTACCGGAAAAACCGAATCACAGCATCTGAGGAGAATCTTTGGGGTGGATAAAAGGACTTCAGTTGCTGCCCTCAGAGATGAATTGTGAATTTACACAATTTCTGCTTTGTATCAATTCAGGGTATAAAAATATTGATTTAGAATTAAAGCTATTGAAACCAGCACACTCCCAGAAGTGTGCGTTAAAACAGACAAAATTTTAATTAAATACTTCTTGGATTGTACAATTTATAATTTGCATTTGGAGTTACAATCTCGTTGTCTCTTGTACATCTGGAGAAGAAGCTAAAAAAACTTCTCCACAAAGAATCTGGAATATAGAAGCAGAGAAAGATGTTGCAGCCTTGGAAAATAACACAATACAATCCTTTATTGGATCAAAACACTTTATCTGACATCTGCAAATTTAATATAATTGAGTAAATTATAGGAGTGATACAAAAATTTGCATTGCATTATTTAAATTGTTTTTTTTACTTAATTTGTTTTTTGTTTTCCATTCTTATATATGGTCTTGTTAATATTTTGTCTTCAATATTTTAAAAACAACTATGGAACAAATTATTTTAATCAGTTCCTCAGAACAAAGTTGGATTTTTCAATAACTAATATTTTGGAGTTGGTCTGACCCACATTATAACATAGCATTCTTCATTAATTTTTTAGATCAACCTTGAAACTGCTTCAGAGGCTCTGAGTGATAAAAGGAAATTCCCCTTTTTCCACCAAATGCTTCCCAAAGAAGGGATCCAGTACCCAGCCATTGTCCAGCTGCTCCTCCATTTCAGATGGACCCTGATTGGCCTCTTTGCTTCAGACACAGAGAAGGGAGAGAATTTCATGAGGACTTTCACTCCTATGCAACCCCCAACCTACTAACACCCAAATCTAGGTATGCACGCCCCTTACCTCTTCAACACCAATCATATCAGATCTCAAATGCAAATTGATAAATGCAAGAAGCATAGTCAACAAATTACCTGAATTTATCCTCTTATTAAACAGTGGCACATTTGATATCATTTTTGTTTGTGAAACATGGCTGAATTCATCCCTTCCTGACTCCATTATCTCAAACAAAGAATATCAAGTCTATCGATCAGATCGGGAAAACCGAAGAGGTGGTGGAGTGGCTATCTTTTACAAAAAAACACTGAATCTAAAAAATATCCAAGTAGCACATAAACTCTCTCTTCCTGAAACTATAGTATGCGACCTATCCCTTGACACTACTCTTCGATTCTTACTATGCTACAGAGCCCCCGACTATGACATTACCCACGCAAATATGCTAACCTCAATGCTAACATGGACTACCTCTTGCCCATACCCTCTTATCTTCCTGGGTGACTTAAATCTACCTCTCATTAACTGGACAACCAATGAATGTTCAACTGACCCAATCCATACTACACTATACAACGCTGTTACAAACCTAGGTCTTGAACAACTTGTAACTAACAATACAAGACTCAACAACTGCCTTGACCTCATCTTCTGCAACAATCCAAACTCAATTTACGGACTACAAATTAAAGAACCTTTTTCAAACAGTGACCACTGCATGATTGATTTTCGTCTCAATATACGTCCATACTTAAATCGTCATAACACCAGAACTCCCAACTACAACTTCAAGAAAGCCAATTACGACCTTATAAACAACGATCTTTCACTTCTGAACTGGCAAAATCTGTTTGCAACCTGCATTACCGCTGATGACCTCTATAGAATCTTCCTACTTGAAATCAATAGAGTCATTAAATTATATGTACCACGAATGACTACCATGTCCAAGAAAAACAAACTACCCATATCAATAAAAAAGCTTCAATCAAAAAAAAAATCCCTCTGGAAAAGAAACAAAAAAGGCTATGTTACAAACTTCAGAAACCGTTACAGAAACATATGCAACCAAATAAAAACTGAATGCACAAATTACCACACTAAGCAAGAAGAAAACCTTCTACGCACAAATTCCAGTCGTGCCTTTTATAATTTTGTCAACAGTAAACTTAAAGATTCAAGATCCATCCCACCACTAAAAGATTCTAACAACAAAGAATGCAATGACGAAACAGTCAAAGCAAACCTCTTCAACATTTTCTTTGGCTCAGTTTTTGTTAACTCCGATAACACATATCCAACATTCCACAAATGAACCAGCAATGACTATGATGATTTAACTCATATAGATTTCACAGAAGACAACGTTGGTAAAGCTCTTCACAACTTAAAACCATCGCTTTCTATTGGACCTGATGGTCTATGTGCATATTTCTTAAAAAAACTTTCCATTAATATAGCTGAACCCCTATTATCTTTGATAAAGCTTTCACTACCAGTTCTCTTCCCAAACTTTGGTCACTAGCCACAGTCATCCCCATCTTCAAAAAAGGAGACCCCAGCTTAGTCGAAAACTACAGACCGATCTCCCTTTGCTGCGTCACCTGCAAAGTCATGGAATCTATCATCAATCAATCCATTACCTCACACTTAGAAACTAACAACCTACTCTCCAAAAACAATTTGGTTTCAGGAAAAAGTTACCATGTAACTTACAACTTCTCCACTGCAAAAACATATGGACTTCAAATCTAGATCAAGGCAAATCAATAGATGCAATCTACATAGACTTCTGCAAAGCTTTTGACACAGTAGTACACGATAAACTTCTCCTTAAACTAACATCCTATGGCATCTCAGGACCCCTCCACAAATGGATATCTGCTTTTCTGTCTAACAGACAACAAGTGGTCAAAATTGGCAATGCTTTATCAAATCCTGTTCCTGTCAAGAGTGGCGTTCCTCAAGGCAGCGTCCTTGGACCAACACTCTTTATTCTATACATTAATGATCTTTGTGACCATATCTCAAGTAATTGTGTTCTCTTTGCTGACGATGTCAAACTATTTAACACCACAGACAACACTTCTATCATTCAAAACGACCTTGACCATCTAACCGCTTGGTCTAAAAATTGGCAGCTCCAAATTTCAACCAGCAAATGCTCAGTCTTACATATAGGAAAAAAGAACTCTAAAACTAAGTACATACTAGATGGACATTACCTTACAGACGACACCCATCGCGTTAAAGACCTTGGAGTTTTCATGTCAAATGATCTAAGTGCCAAAGCCCACTGCAACTACATAGCAAAAAAAGCTCTAAGAGTTGTAAACCTAATTTTGCGTAGCTTCTTTTCCAAAAACACCACACTACTAACCAGAGCATATAAAACATTTGCTAGACCAATTCTAGAATACAGCTCACCTGTTTGGAACCCTCACCACATCTCTGACATCAATACAATTGAACGTGTCCAGAAATATTTTACAAGAAGAGTTCTCCATTCCTCAGAAAACAACAAAATACCTTACCCCACCAGACTTGAAATTCTAGGCTTAGAAAACTTGGAACTCCGTCGCCTTCGACAAGACCTAAGTTTAACTCACAGAATCATCTATTGTAATGTCCTTCCTGTCAAAGACTACTTCAGCTTTAATTGCAATAATACAAGGGCAACCAATAGATTTAAACTTAATGTAAACCGCTTTAATCTAGATTGCAGAAAATATGACTTCTGCAACAGAATCATCAGTGCTTGGAATACTTTACCTGACTCTGTGGTCTCTTCCCATAATCCTAATAGCTTTAACCAAAAACTTTCTACTATTGACCTCACCCCATTCCTAAGAGGACCATAAGGGGCGTGCATAAGCGCACAAACGTGCCTACCGTTCCTGTCCTATTGTTTTTCTTTTCTTCTTCCTATATATGTTTATATGTGTATATACTATATAATCTTTTTGTATGATGTTGTGACAAAATAAATAAATAAATAAATAAATAAATAAATAAATAAATGCTTGTCAGGAGTGGAATTTGTGTGGTTATATCACAACGATTCTCAAAGACTGGATATACAGCAACACTCAGGGAGCCCCTCTCTAAGTGGAGACAAGTCAACGTCTTTGTTCACTTCATAGAATTTGATTCCATTTGGGACCGAATTCTTCCTTTCCATTTAACATTTATGCGTTCGCCAGGACCCATTGAGGGGAAAGTCTGGATCCTCACAAATTTTGTATTGTATCTAGTAGACCAGCACAGACTTTTCAAATACATCCATAGTATTTTGAACTTTGAGTTTTTGGAAAAAGAAAGGCCGCTGGATGATGCCTTTGAACCCCATTTCTTTCTGGAACTTCCGTTTCAAGATCATTATCTTCATTGCTCCCTTTTAAAGCCCGTCTTTTCTGTCAAAGGCCGCAGAAGATGCACCCAGAAAGCCCCACTGGGGACCCAGGAGAAAAGGAACCTAAACAGATCACGAATTACTATCAATATTACAGTATGATAAAGACTCTGGCCCAGGCCTTGAAGGCTGCCTATTCCTCCAGATTGAGGAGGAGAAAGAAGGAGGGAGAAAAGATGTTGGGAGCTCCGAGGCTGCAGCCGTGGCAGGTAAGGGGTCCCGATATGGATCCATTTATCTTGGTTCGTTTGGAGAAGGAATCCAGAGGAGAAGGAGGGGAACCAGTTCAATCCAGTGGTGGGATTCAAGTAATTTAACAACCAGTTCTCTGCCCTAATGATTTCTTCCAACAACCAGTTTGCCAAACTGCACAGACAGTTAACAACCGGTTCTCCCGAAGTGGTGTGAACTGGCTGAATCCCACCACTGGTTCAACCTATTTATGCTGCAAAAGGTTATAAGATTTGGACCATCTAATTGCTCATATCTGACACTCTGGAATAACAGGGAGCAGATCTGAAGTTTCTGTCTAACCTCTTTCAGTTGTTGGAAGAGAGTTCCATCCTCCCTTGTCCAGCTGAGAGAGTTTGAAAGTTGGAGAAGCTGCTCTCATCATCTTCTCCTTGTCTTCACTCACTTTCAGTTTGCAGTCAAATATGATTTTGAGGTCATTTTCATAAATATGAATTTATTTATTTACAAATAAATGAAGACGGTAAATGTTTCCTCCTTCAATCGATCAATTTTTATTACAGTCACAGACCAGCATTGCAAAGAAAAGCATTAAAACAATAATAATAGAGATAAATAAAAATAAAAGAGAGTCAATGGGCAGTTAGAGTCTGCCTAATTTTGCATACAGCATAACAGAATTTAGCCCCATTCAGAGCAACGCCTTCATACTGATCTGATAACTGTAGTTGCATGTAAAAGAGGTCAGTATTTCCCAGATATTTTATTAGAAGTGGGGTTATAAAGTGAATTCGTGAGTCCTGATAGAAAATGCAGCAGAGCAGGCCATGAGCTGCAGTTTCAGTGGCCCCATGTCCCCAGGGACCCAGTCTCAGCTCATGCGCTATTTCCTTCTATCGGCCCTCTAAAACTGCTGTGGGAACTGTGTCGCACTGCGCTAAGGTTAATGCCCTTTAGATTTCTGGCATGGTTATTCCACACAAATATCTAGCTGCTTTAAAAGGGGGAGTTTGGCTGCTCTAATAAACTTTCTTGGGAAGAGCAGCCTGATCTGGTTGGACTTCCAGGTCTTTCATCCCTTGTTTGAGTTCACTAAGTGGTTCCCCATCATCCCCCATCATAAAAAGCCCTTCCCTGGAGAAGCCGAGATACTGAAAATGTAAATCTGTCCATCTATTTTGATTTTGTCTAGTCCTGCCTCCCTCCTTAGTGCTACATTTGGGATGCAGGGCGCTACCTGAGATATGGCTCCTAGGAATTTGGATTGAGCCCTTTCCAGAGGAGTAAAAGAAGAGTAAAGTCCCAGGATGAGCAGCAAGGAGTAGTTGTGTTCATTTTCTCCACAACTACAATAACTCTATGAGTTGAGTTGGGCTTTATTTATGTAGCGTATGGCAAATACATGGACTTTAAAAAGTTCAGTTGAAAAAATCAGCTATTGGGCCATTGTAAGCTCTCGATGGGCATTCGGACACAATGTGATGGATATTTTGAGAAGGAGCTCCTCAGTCACACTGAGGGGTAGAGACAAGACCCTGCTTAAACAAGGAGCCCAGGCAGGCTATGTGTTGGGCTGAGAGAGAGTGACTGGCCCCCACTCACCCATCTGGCTTCCATGACCAAGGTGGGACTTGACCTCCCAGGATCTTCCTTTCTAGCCTTAACCACGGAACCAAACTGGCTCCCTTATCACCTTCTCAAGCTTGGCTTCATCCTTCGTCCAATGCATCATTAAGGTTCTTCCAGGAGATACTCTAGTTTATCAAGTACTAAAACTCAGATATTTTTCTACTGCTTTTGACTCATGGGCTTGTTTCTATGAGGGAATCATAAATAAGTTTGGGGAAACTTGGTAATGTTTAAATAAGATCAAATTCTATTTGCCTGAGAATTGATATAAATTGTTCATTTTAAACATCTTGTTTAAAGCATGGTTGTTATGACAAGAGATTTATTTACCATTTATGATTAACATTAACAATTGATAACTTAGGATGAATTGTTATTTATTACTTCCCTCTTTTAGCCATTTTAAGTTTTTATCCACTTAATTATCATACCATCTAATCGTCATTTAACTAGGTTTCTAATCATATCAGAAAATTGTTTGTTACTATTTCCTGAGATCAAGTTTTATCAGCAGTATTTCCAAAATGTATTTAGAAAATGTAAAAGTATGTGAGAATGACTTTCTATATAGCACATAAGATATAGCCCCACCTTTCCTATAATCTATTTAGGAAGTGTAATGATTTGTGAGGAAAACTTTTGGGAGAAGGGATGCTGTCTAGGGAAGGGTCAGAGAAGGGGAGGGTGGAAAGTAAAACTCAGAAAGGACCCTCCCTCACTTTTCAGGCTAAGAAAAGAGTTAGTGGGAGATTTGTACTTTCAGACTTACAAAACTGTTAATATAGGATTACAATAAAGTAGAATTAGGTTGTGTTTCCCATCTGGATTAGCAGGGAGAAGATTAGCCTGGCAACTTTGTTCTTGGCAAATATATGCTTTCTGGTCATCAAATTGTTGCTTGCAAGGATTTTAAAAATAATCTCTTTTTCCTGTTCTTCAACGTATTTGTCACATGCGCTAGAAGGTTACCAATAATAGACCAATTCTGCCTATTATTGACTATGGCGATCACTAAGTGTTGTATCTTATGATTCTTGATGAATATATTTTATTTATGTACACTGAGACCGTATGCACCAAAGACAAATTCCTTGTGTGTCCAATCACACTTGGCCAATAAAGAATTCTATTCTATTCTGTTCTGTTCTGTTCTATTCTATTTTCTCAATATAGACAAAATGTTGTCAGTATACAATAGGTTTTTAAAAATACTTTTAGTTCACCTGTAAAAATAGTGCCAACGCTTGTTCTTTTTGTTAACCGTATTTGCAAGTTAGAGAACCGTAGAAGAAAGACTCAAATGTGGGATAAGTAACAAAGTTTTGTGCTTTTAAAATTCATGGATTCTAGTTTCATCCCTTTCTGGAGAGGAATGAGTTTTGGAATATTTCTCAGACAAAACTGTACTTGGATCAAAACAAAGAGATAGCAGCAGATATGATCATTGAAGTTGTGTTAATTTTCCCCAAGGAGGATGCCAAGAAAGGGATTCTGGGGTGTTTTGTAAGCAACAGAATTACTATCTCCCAAGTTTCTCTTTCACAGCTAAAGCTGCTCAATAAGGTAGGAGAAAGTTTGGGGTCATTTTTCTGTTTTTCCAAAGCCTGTGGACCCATTTCAAGTGGGCTCAGCCTAGTTACATCACTGGGAATTGAATTTGGGGAATAGAAACTGGAATATTTTCTTAAACTGCTTGGGAGGCTCAATGAGGAGGGAAGGAATGTGTGTTTATAAGGGTATACATATACATTGGGTATCACTGAATATATACACATTGGGTATCCCTGAATTCTTAAATATTTCATCGGTTACTTTCCTGCAGATTTTATTAAGTAGAAAAATCCTTTATTGCAATGTTAGATACCAAAAGCAAAAGGGAAGAACTAAATGAAGAATATGCCAGTAGTTATAACTCCTACATGTGTAATGAACCAGTGATTTCATATTTATCCAAGTGGGGACTAGAGACTACTTAGATAATGTTTACTTCTACCTCCATTTTCCGTGGACGGAGAGTCCTAACACCTTTTCTTTGGCATTCCTGGTTTCTCTGCTCAGTCCCTGCCTCAGTCCAGATGTGTGGAAAATTGTCGTCCTGGATTTGTCAAGAGGGCTCGAGAAGGAGAGCCAGTTTGCTGTTATGACTGCATTCCTTGTCCGGAGGGGACCTTCTCCACTCAGGAAGGTGGGTCACACTGAAGAAAATGGGAGGTTTGTGGAACTGGATCCATCCAGAACATTGTCATGAAAGTGCAAGTGAAAAGACAGATTAAACCTAACCTGTTGTATTGTTTATTTTTAACCTGCACAATTCCTTATCTAAAAGGAAAAAGACCTTGAAGGAGAGGCTGGGAAGAGATGGGAGGAGGGGGTGGCAGACTGGAGAAGCTTGACTAATAGCCGAGAATATCTCTCTAATGCTTTCTATTGTGGATGCGTCTTGCTAGGTTTATCTTTCTAGGAACACTGAAAGTTCTTTGAAGCTTAATGGATTGTCTCAGGTCTACCTCATGAAAAGATTGCAATGGGTTCTACATGGGCCTCCTCTTGAGGATCACTGAGAAGATGTTCCTAGTCCACAATGAGGGGTGTGGATTGTGATGGGTACACATCATTGCATCCATATTATCTTTTCTTCTCACTACCCATTCCAGATTATTTACAGGACAATCTTTTTCTGCCAGCCAACAAAATATCTCTTAGCCGTCCCAACTTGGTTAATTAGGAAAGAAAGACCCCCGGCCCATGATTAGCCAAAAGTACATTTACTAAAGCCAAAATGGTTACAGAAGAGGCATAGCTGGATCTGAGATCTTCCCATGCAAAAGATACAGTTCGCTTCTCCTTCTTCCCAGCCAACCCCCTGGTTATCAGTCAATCTCCAACTGGATGTTAACCAATTGTTTGGGAAACGGTCCCTATCTTTGTGTGCTCACAAAGAATGCTCTGCATTCTTTTGGTGTGACCTTGAGATGGCTCATGGGATAGTACAGTTTGGTTTTGATTCCACCTTGTTCCCTCCCTGCATCCCCAATCCCCACTGTCCCCCCGACCGTCCCGTCCCCCCCGTTACTGATGTCAGTGTCAAGATTGAAATACGCTAAAGCTTCTTGTGAGTATTAATGCTTTTCAACTTTCCAAAGAACTCGGGGGGGAGAAAAGGGTGAGATGGAATGCGGAGGCTCCAGACTTCAGCCATGAGAGACAAGGACACTTCTTCAGGTGTCGGCCAAGGCATGGATTATTCTCAAAACAAAAGAATGTTTCATAATTGGACAACGTGACTTATTCCATGGGAAGAGGAGAGAAATCTATTTTTAACTGTGCAGGATTGCATGGGAAATTTTAGAGCTGGGCTAGCTTTGCTTTCTTCAGTGCCAAAATGATGTCTTCAATAAAGTTTTGCTTTTGGGATTTTAAAGTTCCTCAAAGTGTCTTAGTTTGTTGGGTCGGTTAGTTGGAGTATTGACAGTCTGGATGTCAACTTGCGATGCATAGATTAGCAGAATGGCAACCACGACAATATCAAAAAATAGGTATCTTCCGAGACCAGAATATTAAAAAATGTCATGTTGCAGGACTTTTGCCTAGAGTTGCCTAGATCTGATTCATTATTTATCTCTGATAATGTCTGTTCCTCTGAAAATTCTGCAAATGACACAGGAAATAATTAAACTACTAGGACTTCAACCAATTTCATACCCTGAAATATGAAATATTATAAAATAAATATTACTTTTTGTTTTCTCAGATACAGAAAAATGCACCAAGTGTCCAGATGATAAATTTCTAAATGAGGACAGAGTCCAATGTATCCCCAAAGTCATAACCTTCCTGTCTTATGAGGAACTTCTGGGTATCATCCTGGTCTCTTTTGCCCTTCTCTTCTTCCTAACCACAGGCCTTGTTCTAATCATCTTCATTAAATACCGAGAAACTCCCCTTGTCAAAGCCAACAACCGGGACCTCTCCTACATCCTCCTGGTCTCCCTCCTACTTTGCTTCTTGTCTCCTCTTCTCTTCATTGGTCAACCAAGGAAAGCCACCTGCCTTCTCCGACAGAAGGTCTTCAGCCTCATCTTCTCAGTTGCTGTTCCTTCTCTCTTGGCCAAAACCATCACGGTGGTGCTGGCCTTCTTGGCCACAAAACCAGGAAACCAAGTGAAGACATGGTTGGGGAAGAGCTTGGCCAACTCCATCATCCTTTCTTCTTCTGCTGTTCAAATTATCACCTGCTCCATCTGGCTGGGAGTTTCTCCCCCCTTCCCTGACTCTGACCTCCACTCCCAGCCTGGAGAGATCATCCTGCAATGCAACGAAGGGGCCGTTGTCCTGTTCTACATCACCCTCAGCTACATGGGCTTCTTGGCTGCCATCTGCTTCACGGTGGCTTTCCTGGCCAGGAATCTGCCTGGGGCCTTCAACGAAGCCAAGCTGATCACCTTCAGCATGCTGGTCTTCTGCAGTGTCTGGGTGACTTTTGTGCCCACCTACCTGAGCACCAAAGGGAAATACATAATGGCTGTGCAGGTCTTCTCCATCCTGGCCTCCAGTACTGGTCTGCTGGGCTGCATCTTCATCCCCAAGTGCTACATTATCCTTCTGAGGCCAGACCTGAACACAAAGGAGCAGCTTACAGCCAGAAGAAATGTAAAAACATGAGACATAACACAAATAAAATTGGAAGAATGATAAAATTTGCTTTTATTTGAAAAAATGCATTATTTCTACTTAAATAATATGCAGAAGTCAAAGAAAATCATACTGTATCTACATTTCAAAATGGAAATAGTTGAATGACTGAAATTTGTGTAACTCCCTTCCCTTTCATCCCAATAAATCTTATTAAAGAGAATGCCGTGAAAGTCATTCAGAGGAATTTGTTTTTTGACAACTGACAAGGAACATGATACACATTCTAGGAAATCAATTGAGCAATTATTCCTACTGACTGCTGGCGATCAGAGACAGAGGCAGACCTCAGTGTCCCACACAAACGCGGAGGCTGCCCTTGATGTTCATGATGGTGACCCCACAGACTCCCAAAATATGCCAAATTCTTGGTCAAATGCATCGGTTAACAAACAAAATCTAGTTTTTGGTGTTAATGGTACCCAGCATAATTATCTTCCATTAAATGCCCCTACTGTGAACTTGTACTGACAATACAAAGACCAATGCAAGAAAAATAAAATTAAGCATTCTGTCATGGACTGTAGCTGGGTGGTACCTAAATCACTCCCATCCTCTGCTAGATCAGGATATCATTTTGGTGTAAGAGACTCGGACCGCGGATGACCTCCTGCTAAATGGTCCCCACTCACATAAGGTAGAACCAAGGCCAGGCAGAGGCCCAGGAAGACTGAAGGGAGGGCTGGGTAGATTCATGTCTAGCGACTTGAGCGCAGAGCCCTTTTAAAGCATATGGCTATGATGGCTCTTCTGCTCCAGATGGACCCTGTCCGGCTTCAAGCAATTAATGTTTATCTTCCGCCATCGCTAAGAAAAGCTGACACCACTGCAGCAGTGGAGGGATTCAGCCGGTTCTCCAGATTCGCTAGAACTGGTTGTTAACGTTATGTGCAGTTCGGCAAACCGGCTGAATTGCCTGGGCCTGAGCCTCCCTCGCCCCTCCCCTCCGGAGGGTTTCCCAGGGACCCAGCCTCTTTCTCCCCCAAGGAGCAATGTCGGCCCCTCCCAAACCCCCCTTTCTGGGGGTCTCCTTCCCCCCCTTCACTTCTGGGAATCCTGGCCAGCGCCCCCCCCCAGCAACATCAGGGGGAGCCCAGCAGAGCCTATGGATGCTGCTGCCCCACAAGTGCCCCCAAAGAGACTGGAGAAAGAGATGCTCCCAGGCCCAGAGGAGGAATTGGTGGGTCTAGAACGGGAGGGGAGGAGGAAGTGGGTTTTTCGGACTTAGGAATTGGGAGGGCCCAAAGAGAACAGGGGGGCCAATGGGAATTCCCCCTTGTCCAGCTTCATCGGTCTCTGGGCAGAGTCTCCCTGGACTGATGGAGGCGATAGTTCCACGCAGAGAGAGAAGCAGAGGAAGGGGGAGAGGGACCCGTTCAGTTGCGGGAGGGGCTTCCTTTTGGGGTCCCCCTCATGATCCTCAGCCAGAGTCTCTCTGGGTGTCTGGACTGGAGGGGGCAGACTAGATGCCCTCTCAGTTTCCAGGGGGAGTCCAGGCTGGGGCTGCCGAGCCTCCAGAAGAGCCAAGTGGAGCCAGAGCTTCAGGGCTCCTCCTGGGCTCCATTTGGAGGGAGGGAGGAAGCCCCCCACAGCATGGGACCCCCTGGGGAGGGGGAAGCTCCTGACTCCCCTTCCCCCTCTGAGGCAACCGATGCCCACCTTTCCTGGCCCTGAGAGAAAACCTCCATTTGTGGGTGGGGGTCCAAGTCCCCCCCCCTCGGGGCTGGCTCTGCTAGACCACCAGGAGGAGCTGGGTGGGCTTCAATGGGAGGGGGGAGAAGGGAGAGGCAGACTCAAAGGCTGGAAGGGACCTTAGAGAGCTTCTAGACCAACCTCCTGCCCGAGGCAGGAGCCCTTAGACCACCCCGGACAAACTCTCTTCTTGAAGGCCCACAGTGATGGGTTGCTCCATTGATTAATCCGTTCTCATGGTCAGGAAATCCCTCCTGATCACTTGAGGTCAGACCCCCCTCGGAGGCTTCGGACGATCCCATTTTCCCTTCCAGGCTGGTCCACCTTATCTGGGCTTTGGCTTCTGTCAGCTGAGGGGCCATCCTTGGAGACCCTGCCCCACTCTGGGATCTGCTTTTTGAGTGAGCGAGCGAGATCCCAAGGGCAGGAGTGGGACTCCAGTCGGTCTTCTCCTCTCCAGGAAGGGTTGCAACTGGAGTTCCCCCACCCACCCAGAGCCCAGCCAAGACCCCCAATCCAATGGGGAAATTGACATTTTTTTATTACCAGTTCTGTGGGCGTAGCTTGGTGGGCTTACCAGGGGAAAAATACTGCAAAATCCCCATTCCCACCCCAGTCCTAGGGGAAGGATACTGCAAAATCCCCATTCCCACCCCACTCCTAGGGGAAGGATACTGCAAAATCCCCATTCCCACCCCACTCCTAGGGGAAGGATACTGCAAAATTAGCATTCCCACCCCACTCCAGGGGAAAGATACTGCAAAATCCCCATTCCCACCCCACTCTGGGGCCAGCCAGAGGTGATATTTGTCAGTTCGCCAAACTACTCAAAATTCTGCTACCGGTTCTCCAGAACCTGTCAGAACCTGCTGAATTTCACCCCTGCCCCGATCCCTCTTCTCTTCCGAGACAAGCTGAGAATTCAGGAAGATCCCCCGTGTGAGCAGCGTCTCTTCCTCACCCCCCTCCCCAATTCTCAGCCAAAGGACCCTCGCCTCATAGTTTTTCCTCCCTCTAAAGTTTGTGCGGTTTTGTCCACAACTCCCTCCAGTATGTGTGTTTGTACAAAACGTCTTTTGAACAGAAATATTGTTTCCAAATAAATGCGGCTTTTCCCACCTTTCCAAATCTCTGCCTTGATTTGAAACCAACACTAACAACCTCCCTGACACGCCAGGAGGGAGAAGAAAAACTGCCTCAAACTCAGTCTCCTAAAAGGATTTAAACTGCAGCTCCCTCAATCTCAAAAACATCTCTTTCCACTTATGACTGTATGACTATAATTTTGTTGCTGGCAATCCTTATGATTTATATTGATATATTGACCATCATTTGTGTTGTAAATGTTGTACCTTGATGAAAGTATCTTTTCATTTATGTACACTGAGAGCATATGCACCAAAGACAAATTTCTTGTGTGTCCAATCACACTTGGCCAATAAAAAATTCTATTCTATTCTATTCTAATTATTCTTACACAATTTCACATTTGATGGTGTAATATAAACCCCTAAATATTTAACCTTTTTTACAATTTCAAATCCTGTTATTTCCTCTAATTTTTCTTTCTGTTGTTTGGTCATATTTTTTATTATCACTTTTGTTTTATTCTGGTTTACCTTAAACCCTGAGACCTTTCCATATCGATCAATTATATTCAACAGAGATACACTTGAATTTATAGGATTTGTTAGAGTAATCACCAAATCATCTGCAAAGGCTCTCACTTTATATTCATGTTGTCTAACTTTAATTCCCTCTGTCTCCTTTGATTCTCGTATTTTATCCAATAGTGGCTCCAGAGTTAAAATAAACAGTAATGGTTATAAAGGACATCCCTGTCTTGTTCCTTTCACAATTTTAAAAGCTTCTGTTAAATTACCATTAATTATTATCTGGGCTGTTTGCTCTCCATAAATTGCTCTAATTATTCTTACAAAACCATCTCCAAATTGCATTTTTTCTATTAATTTAAATAAAAAGTCCCAATGCAATCGATCAAAAGCTTTCTCTGCATCCAAAAAGATAAATGCTGCTGATATAAATTTTTTCTTTTCTAAATATTCCAATAAGTTAACAATCTGCCTAACATTATTCCTCATCTGTCTCCCTTTTATAAATCCAGATTGATCAGTATGAATTCTTCGTTGTAAAACTAACATTAATCTGTTTGCTATTATTTTAACAAAAATCTTATAATCATTTTGAGTTGAGAGATTTATGGAGATTGCGGAATTTGGAGGAAAGAGACTATACTTTTTTTTCTGAGAGGCATCAATCTTTTTCACGTATTGATTTTATATTAACCTCTAATGATTAGCTTTCTAGGGTAAAGAAAATTAAAATATTTTCAAGATGTTTATCTGATCATAGCCCAGTTTGGATGGAATTGCAGTATGAAAAAGAAGGCAGAAGAACATGGAGATTAAATGAAAATTTATTTAGATATCAGGATAACGTAAATCAATGTAAAAAGCAGATGAAAGAATTTTTTGATTACAATTTGAATAAGGAAACATCGATAGAAATGTTTTGGGATGCCAGCAAAGCCTTTATGAGAAGTGTGTTAATATATATTAACAATAGACAGAGAAATAAGCAACAAAGACAGCGTAGGTATCTAGAAGAGGAGATTTATAAGAAACAACAATTATTAATACATAACCCAGGACCAAAAATTAAGGATGCAATAAAGATATTACAGAGTTAATTTAATATGATAATGGGGGCAGGGGAGGGAAAGGGGAGGAGGGAGGAGGGGAGGAGGAGTGGGCAGGGGGAGGGGAAAGTGGGAGGAGGGGAGGGGAAAGTGGGAGGAGGGGGAAGGGAGGGGAAAGGGAGAAGGAATGGGAGGAGGAAAGGCGGAGGAGGAGGAAGGGGAGGGGGAGGGGGAGGAGCCCCCATTTGGGGGGCAGAGCAGAAGTGGGGGGCTTTGGCAGAAAGTTAATGCTGGGGCCAGGATGGTCTCCCCCACCGCTGCTGCCCCCGCCTCCTTCCAATCCCGCAATGGAAGTCTCCTCCGTAGGGAATGAGGGTCAGTGGAACTCCCTGCAAGGGCTCTTCTCCGTCTTTTTTCCTCTTGAGGGCCCCAGAAAGACCCTTGTGGCCCCCCTCTCTCTCGCATCCTCTCCCCTGGAGGCTTTTGGTCCTTGGCTGCATTCACTGGTCTGGCTCAAGAACCATCCGGGAGATGATGGGAAGGCCGAGAGTTCTCAGGGGGCTTGGAAAAGGAGGCCTGGCTGGGGGGCTTTGGACCCTTGTCCAGGATTTCCCAGAATCCCGCATTTCCTGACCGGATCGATGAGGAGGAGACATCACAAACCCCGTGGCTGATGGCGCTCTTTCCTTTGGTTCTGAAAGGCGGTGCTTAGGGGTGGAATCTTCTGGTGAAAAGGATCCAGTGGATCTCCATCTTCTGTGGTGTCATTCTTTCTTGGCCTCCATACCCTTTGGATCTGTTTCCGAATCATCCACCAACATGGATTCTTGGGAGGATTCAACAGGAACCGTTGTCTGGAAAGTCACAAACTTCTCTGTGGCGTCACTTTGTGCTTTAGATGAAGTGGAGGAAATGCATTTGTCTTTTGTTCCCTGTTCTCGTTTTGCAGAAGTTGTTGTTGATGTTAGCTGCGAAGTCGTGTCTGACCCATCGTGACCCCATCAACGACGTTCCTCCAGGCCTTCCTGTCCCCTACCATCCTCTGGAATCTATTTAAACTCATGCCTACTGCTTCAGTGACTCCATCCAGGCACCTCGTTCTCTGTCGTCCCCTTCTTCTTTTGCCCTCAATCTTTCCCAGCATTCGGCTCTTCTCCAGGTATTAGGCTCTTCTCCAGGTATTAGGCTCTTCTCCAGGTATTAGGCTCTTCTCCAGGTATTAGGCTCTTCTCCAGGTATTAGGCTCTTCTTCAGGCATTAGGCCCTTCTCCAGGCATTAGGCTCTTCTCCAGGCATTAGGCTCTTCTCCAGGCATTAGGCTCTTCTCCAGGTATTAGGCTCTTCTCCAGGTATTAGGCTCTTCTCCAGGTATTAGGCTCTTCTCCAGGTATTATTACCAAAGTATTTCAGTTTCATTTTCAGGATCCAGCCTTCTAAAGAGCAGTCAGGGTTGATCTCCTCTAGAACTGACTGGTTTGTTCGCCTTGCAGTCCAAGGGACTCGCAGGAGTCTTCTCCAGCACCAGAGTTCAAAGGCCTCAATTCTTTGGCGCTCAGCCTTTCTTATGGTCCAACCTTCACAACCATACATTGCAACTGGGAAAACCATATGCACTTTTGTTGGCAGGGTGATGTCTCTGCTTTTTAGTACACTGTCTAGATTTGCCATAGCTTTCCTCCCAAGGAGCAAGCGTCTTTTAATTTCTCGGCTGCAGTCCCCATCTGTGGTGATCTTGGAACCCAGGAAAATAAAATCTGTCACTACTTCCATTTCTTCCTCATCTATCTGCCAGGAAGTGAGAGGGCCGGATGCCATGATCTTAGTTTTTTTAATGTTGAGTTCAAGCCAACTTTTGCACTCTCCTCCTTCACCAGCATCAAGAGGCTTCTTAGTTCCTCTTTGCTTTCTGCCATTAGAGTGGTATCATCTGCATATCTGAGGTTGTTGGTATTTCTGCCAGCAATCTTAATCCCAACTTTTGATTCATCCAGCCCCGCCTTTCTCATGATGTGCTCTGCATATAAGTTAAATAGGCAGGGCGATAGTATACAGCCTTGCCGGACTCCTTTCCCAATTTTGAACCAATCTGTAGTTCCGTGTCCAGTTTTCACTGTTGCTTCTTGACCCGCGTACAGGTTTCTCAAGAGATAAATAAGATGGTCTGGTACACCCATCTCTTTAAGAACTTGCCACAATTTGTTGCGATCCACACAATCAAAGGCTTTAGCATAGTCAATGAAGCAGAAGTAGATGTTTTTCTGGAACTCCCTAGCTTTCTCCATGATCCAGCGTTTGTTGGCAATTTGATTAGTTCCTCTGCCTCTTCGAAATCCTGCCTGTACTGGTAGTTCTCGGTCCACATACTGCTGGAGCCTAGCTTGTAGGATTTTAAGCATAACCTTACTAGCATGTGAAATGAGTGCAATGGTATGATAGTTTGAACGTTCTTTGGCATTGCCTTTCTTTGGAATTGGAATGTAAACTGACCTTTTCCAATCCTGTGGCCACTGCTGAATTTTCCAAATTTGCTGATAAATTGAGTGTAGCACTTTTACTGCATCGTCTTTTAAGATTTTGAATAGCTCAGCTGGAATACTGTCTCCTCCACTAGCTTTGTTGTTGCTCAGATTTCCTAAGGCCCATTTGACTTCACATTCTTGGATGTCTGGCTCAAGGTCAGTGACCACCCCATCGTGGTTATCAGGGATGTTAAGCTCGTTCTTGTATAGGTCTTCTGTGTAATTTTGCCACCTCTTCTTAATCTCTTCTGCCTCTGTTAGGTCCCTGCCACTTTGGTCCTTTATCATGCCCATCTTTGCATGAAATGTTCCCTTCATATCTCCAATTTTCTTGAAGAGATCTCTGGTCCTCCCTCTTCTATTGTTTCTTCTATTTCTTTGCACTGTTCGTTTAAGAATGTATTCTTATCTCTTCTAGCTATTCTCTGGAATTCTCCATTCAACCTGGTGTATCTTTCTCTTTCTCCCTTGCCTTTCGCTTCCCTTCTTTCCTCAGCTATTTGCAAAGCTTCCTCAGACAGCCAGTTTGCTTTCTTGCCTTTCTTTTTCATTGGGATGGTTTTAGTTGTTACCTCTTGAACAATGTTGCAAACCTCTGTCCATAGTTCTTCAGGCACTCTGTCTATCAGATCTAATTCCTTAAATCTATTTGTCACCTCTACTGTATATTCATCAGGGATATGATTTAGTTCATACCTGAGTGGCCTGGGGCTTTTCCCTACTTTCTTCAATTTAAACCTAAATTTTGCAAGGAGAAGCTCATGATCTGAGCCACAGTCGGCTCCTGGTCTTGTTTTTACTGACTGTATAGAGCTTCTCCATCTTTGGCTGCAGAGCACCTAGTCAATCTGATTTCTGTGTTGACCGTCTGGTGATGTCCATGTGTAGAGTCGTCTCTTGGGTTGTTGGAAAAGAGTGTTTGCTATGACCATCGTATTATCTTGACAGAATTCTATCAGCCTGTGCCCTGCTTCATTTTGTACTCCAAGGCCAAACTTCCCTGTTACTCCAGTTATCTTTTGGCTTCCTACTTTAGCATTCCAATCCCCCATGATGATAAGGACATCATTTTTTGGTGTTAATTCTATAAGGTTCTGTAGGGCTTCATAGAACCGGTCAATTTCATCCTCTTCAGCACCAGAGGTTGGGGCATAGACTTGGACTACTGTGATATAGAATGGTTTGCCTTGGATTCGAACTGAGATCTTTCTGTCATTTTGGGGATTGTATCCCAGTATTGCTTTTCCTACTCTCTTATTGACTATGAAGGCTACTCCATTTCTTCTGAGAGATTCTTGCCCGCAGTAGTATACCTGATGGTCAGCTGAATTAAATTCACCCATTCCTGTCCATTTTAGTTCACTGATTCCTAAGATGTCGATGTTCAATCTTGTCATCTCTTGTTTGACCACGTCCAGCTTACTTTGATTCATGGATCTTACATTCCAAGTTCCTATGGAGAAAAAATCTTTACAGCATCGGATTTTCCTTTCACATCCACAGCTGAGCGTCCTTTCGGCTTTGGCCCAGTGGCTTCATTCTTTCTGGCGCTACTAGTACCAGCCCTCTGCTCTTCCCGAGTAGCATATTGGAAACCTTCCGACCTGAGGGGCTCATCTTCCGGCATCATCTCTTTTTTTCCTTTTTGTACCGTCCCTGGGGTTTTTGCGGCAAAGATACTGGAATGGGTTGCCATTTCCTTCTCCAGTGGATCACGTTTTGTCAGAACTCTCTGCTATGACCTGTCCGTCTTGGGTGTCCCTGCACGGCATAGCTCATAGCTTCATTGAGCTACGCAAGCCCCTTCGCCACGACAAGGCAGTAATCCATGAAAGGGTTTGCAGAAGTACTAATGCCTTTTATAAGAGCTTTCTGGCTGTTGCTATTCTGCTTCGGATTTTGAATTTTCAAAGTGGGCTTCTGATTGCCAATATTTTTTTAAACTTTTAAAGTCCGACTTGCGTGATGAAGAGAAGCGAGGAAGAGGAGCTCCTGTTTCCATCCTCTTCTCCGTCTTTTTTCCTCTTGAGGGCCCCAGAAAGACCCTTGTGGCCCCCCTCTCTCTCGCATCCTCTCCCCTGGAGGCTTTTGGTCCTTGGCTGCATTCACTGGTCTGGCTCAAGAACCATCCGGGAGATGATGGGGAGGCCGAGAGTTCTCAGGGGGCTTGGAAAAGGAGGCCTGGCTGGGGGGCTTTGGACCCTTGTCCAGGATTTCCCAGAATCCCGCATTTCCTGACCGGATCGATGAGGAGGAGACATCACAAACCCCGTGGCTGATGGCGCTCTTTCCTTTGGTTCTGAAAGGCGGTGCTTAGGGGTGGAATCTTCTGGTGAAAAGGATCCAGTGGATCTCCATCTTCTGTGGTGTCATTCTTTCTTGGCCTCCATACCCTTTGGATCTGTTTCCGAATCATCCACCAACATGGATTCTTGGGAGGATTCAACAGGAACCGTTGCCTGGAAAGTCACAAACTTCTCTGTGGCGTCACTTTGTGCTTTAGATGAAGTGGAGGAAATGCATTTGTCTTTTGTTCCCTGTTCTCGTTTTGCAGAAGTACTAATGCCTTTTATAAGAGCTTTCTGGCTGTTGCTATTCTGCTTCGGATTTTGAATTTTCAAAGTGGGTTTCTGATTGCCAATATTTTTTTAACTTTGGCAACCAAAAATACTCCCAGCAGAAGTTTGACTTAGCTGTTTAGGAGAGACTGGCCCATCTTTTTGCTCTCCAATTTGTCACCAGCTAGACTTGCTTTTAAATTTGGGCTCTGAGTGGCAATTTCCTTCCCACATTTTATCCTCCCCATCTTCTATTTTTGCTTTGACTGAAACCTGCGAGTCACCTGATCGCTGATAGAGTAGTTCTACTTCATCTTCTCAACTTGATCACGTTTTGTCAGAACTCTCTGCTATGACCTGTCCGTGTTGGGTGTCCCTGCACGGCATAGCTCATAGCTTCATTGAACTACGCAAGCCCCTTCGCCACGACAAGGCAGTAATCCATGAAAGGGTTTGCAGAAGTACTAATGCCTTTTATAAGAGCTTTCTGGCTGTTGCTATTCTGACATTTTGAATTTTCAAAGTGGGCTTCTGATTGCCAATATTTTTTAAACTTTTAAAGTAGGGATGAAGAGAAGAGAGGAAGAGGAGTGAGGAGGGAGAAGAGGGGAGGAGGGTCCTTGGGAAGGTCTGGAAGAACCATCCGGGAGATGATGGGAGGCCGAGGAGGAAGGGAGGGCTTGGAAAAGGAGGCCTGGCTGGGGGCTTTGGACCCTTGTCCAGGATTTCCCAGAATCCGCATTTCCTGACCGGATCGATGAGGAGGAGACATCACAAACCCCGTGGCTGATGGCGCTCTTTCCTTTGGTTCTGAAAGGCGGTGCTTAGGGGTGGAATCTTCTGGTGAAAAGGATCCAGTGGATCTCCATCTTCTGTGGTGTCATTCTTTCTTGGCCTCCATACCCTTTGGATCTGTTTCCGAATCATCCACCAACATGGATTCTTGGGAGGATTCAACAGGAACGGTTGCCTGGAAAGTCACAAACTTCTCTGTGGCGTCACTTTGTGCTTTAGATGAAGTGGAGGAAATGCATTTGTCTTTTGTTCCCTGTTCTCGTTTTGCAGAAGTACTAATGCCTTTTATAAGAGCTTTCTGGCTGTTGCTATTCTGCTTCGGATTTTGAATTTTCAAAGTGGGTTTCTGATTGCCAATATTTTTTTAACTTTGGCAACCAAAAATACTCCCAGCAGAAGTTTGACTTAGCTGTTTAGGAGAGACTGGCCCATCTTTTTGCTCTCCAATTTGTCACCAGCTAGACTTGCTTTTAAATTTGGGCTCTGAGTGGCAATTTCCTTCCCACATTTTATCCTAACTTCTATTTTTGCTTTGACTGAAACCTAGAGTCACCTGATCGCTGATAGAGTAGTTCTACTTCATCTTCTCAACTTGATCCGATGTGAGCATTTTGTCACCGCCCGGTTTGGAAACTTCTCTTGTGTTACACTGAGTTTTATTTTCACTGTGTGTAGAAGCTTTTCAACACTGCAATCTTCTCACACCTCGTCTTCATCGTCAAGTCTTTGGTCAATGACTTCACTGAACTGAGCAAAGTTTGGGTTCTCTTATGCTACACTTTGCTTTGACTGAAGCGACTTTTGTCTAAGTAGAGGAGGAAGAAGAGGAGGAGTGGGAGAGCAGGAGGGAGATGTGGAGGGGCTGGAGAAAGGAAGGGGAGAGGAGGAGGAGGAAGGGAGGGAAGGAAGGGGATGGGGAGGCGGAGGAGATGAGGAGGAGAGTGGGAGGGAGGAGGGAGGGAGAGGAAGGAGGAAGAGGGAAAGGAGGAGGACTAGGAGGAGGGCTACTTGAAGCCTTAGCTTGTGGGAAGCTGCCTCAGATCTCCTTAGATCTTCTGCGATCTCCTCCCGGATCTTACTGGGATCCCCGCCGCTCTCTCTCTCCCAGGAAACGTTCCCTCCGTTGTTTCTCTCTGGAAGAAAGAGACATGGAGGCCTCAATGCTGAGAAGCAACCAAATATTCTTCCTTCCTTCCTTACTTACTTAGCAAGAACAACAACTGTTTGATGCCAGGAAAATCTCTCTCTGGAAAACAACCAATATAGTTTGGGCAGCTGGGGTGACTGCACTCCGTGCCAAAAAGTTTGGCCATCAACTGTCCTAAAACATCAACTGTCATTTTATGTAAATATTCCTCAATTGGAATCAATAGTATATGTACTAATACGGATAATTTGGTGCCTAAGAAGAACAAGAGTAACAATATACATACTAAGGGTTTTTTCTTCTTCTTTTGGAACTTCATTTTACAAAATTAGGGATTTTATTATAGTACAATAAAATTTAGTCGTAAGTGTTTAAATGGCCTCCTTAATTTTCAGCTATTCTTCCTGTCAGCAATGGGTAGATTCTTCACCCTGGAATCATGTTTCTGCTCAATGTTATTTTATCTTTCTCGATGAAAGAAATGAAGCTTTGAATTGAAACAGAGGTCAGGAAATGAGTGCATTTGTCATGGATGGTCTGAGAAAGTCCATGTTTTACCTCCTCAGTCGCTCTGTGAGGTCCTTTCTTATTGCCTCTTTTCCTCGGCCAAGCAACCTTATCCACCTTGAGCCTCTCAATTTGAGAAGGTCAGCCTCTCATTAATCAGAGCCCGATGACAGTTTCTTTTCTGTAAAGTTAGAAGAGCAGACGAAATTAGCCTTCTAATTTCAGGCTAGGACTTATTTTCAAGGTAGGTCATATGGAAAAAAATTATTTCTCATCTCAGTTGTTCCTGCAGTTTCTGGTTCTCCCTAGACTCCTCTCTCCAGCTTGCAGCTCTGCAGTGGAGGTGGCGTTCTGCTCTTCAAAACCTTTATTCTGTAATTAGGGAGACAAGAGAATTAGCCTCAGGTTTTCACTTGAATCATCAAACAATTTTGCAATAAACTAACTAAAATACCCGACTTGGTTTGTTTTAACCAGCCTGACTGAATGAATTGAGTTTTGCCGTTTCTGTTACCACAGCTACAGTCCCAAGTTCTCTCACAGGAACCAAAGCAGGAATGATTTAAATGATTTATTAGTTACTTTAGAAATGCTCAGTAAAATGGACAAATCAGGAGATCCTACCTACATCTCCACTATATTCTTAAGGGGTTTATTCACTTCTTTCTTAACTACATTTGGCTAATGCAAATTAATGTTTTCCTTTCAGTATTTAGCATTACATAATCTATAAGTACCACAAAAGAATCTACAGATCTTAAAACCTTTTTTTTTACACCAGAAAAGGCACAAACCAAGTCAAAACTATGAAATATCAGTGCTGTCCCGGTGTTTGGAAGCGTCTGGGTCTGGATGGGGAGAAACAGGCTCAAGCTCAATCCTTCCAAGACAGAGTGGCTGTGGATGCCGGATCCCTCAGTCAGCTGAGTCCTCGGCTGACTGTTGAGGCAATCACTGGCCCCGATGGAGGGTGACAATCTGGGCATTCTCCTGGATGAACGGCTGTCTTTTGAAGACCATTTGGCCCGTCTCAGGAGAGCTTTCCACCAGGTTGTGGTGCGCCAGTTGCGCCTTTCTAGAGGGATGCCTTGTGCAGTCCTCACGCCTCGTGACGTCTGCCTGGATTACTGCAATGCTTCTACATCTCCTTGAGGGGCATCCGGAGGCTTCAGTTGGTCCAGAACGCGCTGTGCGGGTGATAGAGGGAGCCCTCCTCGTGTTACCATCCTCAGCAGACTGCACTGGCTACCTGGCCTTCGGGTGCGCTTCAAGGTGTTGGTGACAATTTTAAAGCTCCATGGCATAGGGGCAGACTATTTACGGACCGCCTACTGCTACAAATACCTCTCAGACTCGCGCTCTCACAGAGGGACTCCTCAGGGTGCCGTCAGCTGGGCAGTGCCGTCTGGCGACACCAGGGAAGGCCTTCTGTGCTCCCCCTCTGGAGAATCCAGGACTTCTCAACTTCGACCTCGAACCTTTTGAGCTTACTTAAGCACTTATTCATCTGTCAACTGGATTAGATTTTAAAGTTATTGGTTTTAAGGGTTTTTATTATTTATACTTTTTAAATTGCTTTCAATAGAATAAGTTTTTAAAGTTGTTTTAATCTGTATTTATATGTATTTTAACTGCCTGTGAACTTGCCCTGAGTCCTTAAGATACTATATTTTAAAATAAATAAATAAATAAATAAAACAATTTCAAAAGTTTCTAATGGGGACAGAAACAAAACTGAGGTGAGTGAGCAGCAGAGGAGGAGAAAATGCAAGGACCTCCTTAATTCAGAGGATTTGGCCAGGAAAAGTCCTTGTCAGAGATTCATGATGTCTCAGACCATAAACCAGCAGGTTCTGACAGGTTCTGGTAGTGGAAATTTCAAGCAGTTCAGAGAACCATGGCGAAATTTTGAGCAGTTCGAAAGAAGCAAATACCTCTGGCTGTCCCCAGAGTGGATTGAATGGAGATTTTCAATATCCTTCAGGAGTACGGAATGGATTTTGCAGTATCCTTCCTGCCACGCCCACCAAGCCACGCCCACAGAACCTAGTAAAAATTGGATTTCACTTGTCTCAGACCCATCCAGGCAACGTAATTCAACGCAGAAGGTTGTGCAATGTGTGTCCAGGGTAGAGCTAAGAGAATTGAATACAAAATCCTGGAAGAAAACCAGGGTTCTGTCTCAAAATTTCTCACCTCATGATTGCTCCTCCACCTCTGCAGAGCTGGCGTTCTTTCCGTAAGCTGGGAGTTGTGGCGAGGAGCTCTTCATTCAGGAGAACCGCTTATCCTTTCTGTTGCTGAAAATAGGAAGACCAGAGAGAAATTAGACCCGTCATTTTTTTACTTGAATCATCAAACTTTTTCTTCAATGGAAAAACATTAAAAATACCTTTATGTTTGTGTGTGTGTGTATAAATTCAGTGTTGCTCTTTCTACTAACAATGCTTTCACCATTAATTGGGTCTTTTAGAAAGGCTCCGTAAAAGTTTGATGGACTTTAGCTGCACTTCCAGGATAGTCTGAAGGGATTTGATTAGCCAATTTTACTAATAATATATACTTTCTTTTCAATTCCTTTTCCATTATACCCAATCTATCATTTCATAATTGTACATTTATATTTATAATCTTCTTTCTTCCCCTCCACATCCCCCTCTTCCATTTCCACTGGCGTTATCTGGGTTTCTATTTCTTTTTTGTCATTTCCCTCATTTAGCTTTCTATTATTTAAATTGCTTATCTATCATCTTTTATTCATAGCTCTGTTTTAACCATACATAGAATCTTTCCCATGTCTTGAAATACACTGTTTCCTCTTTATCTTTTATTCTTAGAGTTAATCTATTCATTTCCGCACAGTCTAGAATCTTTTTTATTACGTCACCTTCTGACAGGATTCTATCTTCCAATTTTGCACAAATACAAGTCTTGCTGCTGTTATTACATGTATAATTAAATACGTATCTTCTTTGCTATATCTTTCTGACAAAATACCCCATAAAAAAATCTCTGGCCTTAATTCTATAGGTTTCCTCTAACCATGTCTGTATATTAAACCAATAATTTTTTGCTTCTGTACATGACCACCACATATGATAATGTGATCCCGGCAAATGCGAGCATTTCCAACATTTAGCTGATTTATATTTATATTTATTTTTGTTACCCTTTCTGGGGACAATGTGCCATCTATAAAACATTGTATATAAATTTTCTTTGTATGCAGTTGCCATTGTCAGTTTATAATTCCTTTTCCATAGTTGTTGCCATTTCTCTAATTCTATTACATAACCAAAAGTTTTATGTTATCATTGTCTCTTTACTTCTTCATCTTGTAATCTAATTTGCAATATTATACAATCAGTCATTATCTGATCCCACTCTGATTCCCCCAAATTAAAACCATATTGTTTCAAATCTTTATCGTATCTTGATTGTATTTGCAGTCTTGTGTACCAATCAGCCTCAATCCCTTGTTTTTCTAGATCTTGCTTCTGTTTTAGTTCTTTCTTCTCTGTTAAGATGTTCTGTGTATTCTTGCGAATACACAGTAACAACAAACCTTGGTTTACACCTAAACTTAAGCAGCTACGACATTCCAAAGAGGAGGCCTACAGAAAAGGTGATAAAATGCTGTACAATCAGGCCAGAAATGCACTAACAAGGGAGATAAGAGCAGCAAAAAGAAGCTACTCTGAAAAGCTAAAGAATCAGTTTTCAGCAAATGAACCAGCAAACATGTGGAAAACTCTTAAAAATATCCTTCCCAGGCTGAAGGTAATCAACAACTGGCAGATGACCTGAATGAGTTTTACTGCAGGTTTGAAAGGAAACTACAGCCACCTATCTCCACAACCCCATCTCAGATCATTGGGTTCACAACCCCTAGTGATCACAGAAAAGGAAGTGCAGGACCTATTTCACAGACAAAAGCCAGGAAAAGCTCCAGGCCCAGACAAGATAACTCCTTCTTGCTTAAAAGTCTGTGCTGACCAATTGGCCCCCATCTTCACCCATATTTTCAATAAATCACTAGAGATGTGTTATGTTCCTTCTTGCTTCAAACGCTCTACCATCATCCCAGTGCGAAGAAGATAGCAAGACAAAGAAATCTTCCCAAAGAAAGTTAATTTAAAATTGGAAAATGAGATTGAGGCAGTTCAATGTAAAATGGATAAAGTTGATGATGAAATTATTTTGGTACAATATAGAGCAATGGAACTTGCTTTACGAATCCGTGGACTGAAAGAATGTAAAATGGATAAAGTTGATGATGAAATTGTTTTGGTACAATATAGAGCAATGGAACTTGCTTTACGAATCCGTGGACTGAAAGAATGTAAAATGGATAAAGTTGATGATGAAATTGTTTTGGTACAATATAGAGCAATGGAACTTGCTTTACGAATCCGTGGACTGAAAGAATGTAAAATGGATAAAGTTGATGATGAAATTGTTTTGGTACAATATAGAGCAATGGAACTTGCTTTACGAATCCGTGGACTGAAAGAATGTAAAATGGATAAAGTTGATGATGAAATTGTTTTGGTACAATATAGAGCAATGGAACTTGCTTTACGAATCCGTGGACTGAAAGAATGTAAAATGGATAAAGTTGATGATGAAATTGTTTTGGTACAATATAGAGCAATGGAACTTGCTTTACGAATCCGTGGACTGAAAGAATGTAAAATGGATAAAGTTGATGATGAAATTGTTTTGGTACAATATAGAGCAATGGAACTTGCTTTACGAATCCGTGGACTGAAAGAATGTAAAATGGATAAAGTTGATGATGAAATTGTTTTGGTACAATATAGAGCAATGGAACTTGCTTTACGAATCCGTGGACTGAAAGAATGTAAAATGGATAAAGTTGATGATGAAATTGTTTTGGTACAATATAGAGCAATGGAACTTGCTTTACGAATCCGTGGACTGAAAGAATGTAAAATGGATAAAGTTGATGATGAAATTGTTTTGGTACAATATAGAGCAATGGAACTTGCTTTACGAATCCGTGGACTGAAAGAATGTAAAATGGATAAAGTTGATGATGAAATTGTTTTGGTACAATATAGAGCAATGGAACTTGCTTTACGAATCCGTGGACTGAAAGAATGTAAAATGAGAATTTGAAGCAAATTTTTCGGAGGCCTTTGCAGAGATTTTGGCAGTTCGGCCAGTAGATGTGGCATTTTATATTGATAAAATTTATCGTGTGAATTCCTGGATAGCAAGACAAAGAAATCTTCCCAGAGACATTGTTATTTATTTTACTACTAGAACAGTGAGAAATGAGATTTTACAAGCTTTTTTTAAAGGAGACAAGATTCAAGCAGCCGGCCAAGATATTTTAATTCTAAAGGAAATTCCCCCCAAAATGTTGAGAGGTAGGAAGGAGTTTGCTTTTTTGGTGAATGAACTTAAAAAACGTCAGATTGAGTATAGATGGGACATCCCAATTGGTATAATAGTTTACTATGAAGGGAAAGCACATCATCTTAATACAGTCAGTAAAGCACAAGAGTTTTATGCTTATGTGCTTAAGGCTGGAAGTCCACCATCTCCGGATGGTAGGAGAAAGGAAGGTGAAATTAAAGAAAAAGAAGTGATAGTAATGGAAGAAGACCGTTTACAAGCGTTGGATGTGTCTAAGATGGGATCAGAGATTCCAAAAGAGCCAAGGATGACAAGAGCGGCTGTCAAACACAAGGAACAAGAAGAAAAGTCTCAACAGGCTCAATCTGCTATTACCAAGACGGAAACAGTGGGAGGAGCAAGGCCCAAAGAAAGATATGATTTGCGGCTGGTGCTTCAAAAGTTTCCGATTGCTGATAATGGCAATTAGACTTTTATCTTGGAATGTCAATGGATTAAACTCACCACAAAAGAGAAGAAAGATATTTCATTATTTGAAGCAATTTAAAAATGACATTGTATGTTTACAAGAAACACATATTAGAACATTAGACCAGAAATATTTGATAAATTCGAAATTGGGAATACATTTTGTTGCATCTGCTACAGAAAAGAAGAATGGACTAGTTGTTTATATAAAGAGTAATTTATCTGCAACATTAATTGAAGCGGATAATCAAGGAAGATATATTGCTATTGAACTTTTATTGGAAGGGAGAAAAATACTTTTAATAGGAGTTTATGCACCAAATCAACAACAAGAAAAATTTTATAAGTTTTTACATAAAAGAATAACATTTTGGGATTATAAGACTTATATATTAATGGGTGATTGGAATGGAGTGATGGATACCCAGAAAGATAAAAGAAGTCTTAGAAATATTTCCAATCGTGTAAAACTGCCAAAGGCATTCTTTGATTTGATGGAAGATTTAGAATTGAGAGATGTGTGGCGAGAACGCAATGAAAAAGAGAGAGATTTTACATTTTTTTCTGACAGACATCAATCTTTTTCTAGGATTGATTTCATTTTAATTACTAATGATTTGTTTTTCAGAGTGAAGAAGACAAAAATTTGTTCTAGAACCTTGTCTGATCATAGCCCGGTATGGATTGAGTTAGATCGGGAAAAAGAGGCCAGGAGGTCGTGGAGGATGAATGAGAACTTGTTTAAATATGAACAAAATGTAAATGAATGTAAAACTCTAATGAAGGAATTTTTTTCTTTGAACATGGATAAAGGGACACCTGTATAGATAGTTTGGGACACCAGCAAAGCTTATATGAGGGGAATTTTATTAGAGATGAATAATAAATATAGAAATAGACTGCACAAAAGGCGAAAAGAACTAGAAGAGGAAATTAAAAGGAAGGAGCAGTTATTGGTAGGCAATCCAGGAGATAGTAAAATAAAAGAGTCAATAAATATATTAAGAGGTCAATTTAATATGTTAATGGCAGATCAGGTGGCAACTAATTTACAATATGTAAAACATAATTTGTTTAATAATTCTAATAAACCTGGAAGGTGGTTAGCATATTTATTAAGAAAGAAACAGAAACGACGTATAATTGATAAAATAGAATATAGAGGTAAGGAAGTATATCAGCAAAATTTGATTTAAAAAGCTTTTTTAGAATATTATACTATTCTAGAGATGTGATTAGTGATAAAGATATAGATAGATATTTACAGGACCACGGTATTTTAGAAATTACAGTAGATCAAAGGGAAGAGTTGAATCAATTAATTTCTTCAGAGGAAATAGTGTTTGCAATTAAGCAGCTTAAAGCGAATAAAGCACCAGGTACAGATGGCTTGACAACTACTTATTATAAAAATTTACAAAATGAGATGATTGTACCACTTAAGGAGTTATTTAACAGAATACAAAGGGGAGGAGAAGCTCCTCCTTCATGGAGGACAGCTTTTATCTCATTAATACCTAAAGAAGATCGAGATGGTGTTAAACCAGAGAATGATACTAGCGAATAGATTGATGCCACTGATGAATCAATTAATTCATAATGACCAATCAGGATTTATTAAGGGGAGACAGATGAGATATAATATGAGACAAATTGTAAATTTACTTGAATATTTGGAAGGAAACAGCCAGGTTTCAGCAGCATTCCTCTTTTTGGATGCCGAAAAAGCTTTTGATAGATTGGATTGGCAGTTTTTGTTTAAAGTAATAGAAAAAATGCAATTTGGGGATTATTTTATTCAAGCAATTAAGGCTATATATCAAAAGCAAACAGCTCAAATAATAGTAAATGGTGGATTAACAGAATCTTTCAAGATTGAGAAAGGGACTAGACAAGGATGTCCCTTGTCACCATTATTATTCATTCTAACTTTGGAAATATTATTGAGTAAGATACGTGGTTTAGATCGAATAAAAGGAATTAGAATTAAAAATCAAGATTATAAATTAAGAGCGTTTGCAGATGATTTGGTTGTTTCTTTATCTCAACCAATACATTCAGCTGTATATTTGATGGAGACAATTGATCAGTATAGTAAGGTATCTGGGTTTAAAGTGAATCAACGGAAGACAAAAATGATAATTAAAAATATGAATACATCAGAGGGAAGAATTAGAAAGAATAACTGGATATGAAGTAGTTAAAAAGGTTAAATACTTAGGAGTATACATTACAGCATCGAATGTAAAATTATATAAAAACAATTATGAGGTATTGTGGGGAAAAGTAATTAAAGAAATGGAGAAATGGAAGAAGTTACAATTATCATTGTTGGGAAGAGTGGCAGCTATAAAAATGAATGTTTTGCCTAGATTTTTATTTTTGTTTCAAATGATTCCAATTTTGAAGAAAGATGCAAATTTACAAGAATGGCAAAAAGGGATTAATAAATTTGTATGGAAGGGTAAAAAACCGAGGATAAAGTTAAAAATAATGCAAGACGTTAGGAAAGAGGGGTTTAAAAATGCCTAACTTGAAATTGTACTATGATGCAGTTGTTTTAACTTTAATTTCTGATTGGATTAATTTAACAGAGGAAAGGATTTTGAATATAGAAGGTTATGGTTTGTTATATGGATGGCACGCATATGTAATATATGACAAGAAAATTGATAAGACATTTAAGAATAATATGGTCAGAAGTGCGTTGTTGAGGATTTGGAAAAAATATCAATATAAGTTAGATGGAAAGATACCAATATGGACCATCCCCAGACATATGATAGAGAATATAAATATATTACAAAAAATGGAAGTTATCACTTACAAAGAGCTTTTGACTATGGAAAAAGGGGAATTACAGTTAAAATCTAGGGAGAAATTGAGGATGAAGGAAGAAATTATACATGGTTTCAGTATGGACAATTGCAATCCAGCTGGAAATTTTTTAAACATTGTAATGAGAAGGGCTAGGAGATACTGAGACTGATTTAAAAAAAAAAGACTTAAAAGGTTTATACGTAATATTAGCCGGGACCAATTTTAACTTAAAGAAGATAATACTGGACTGAACAGAAACAGGAGAGCTCTAATTATAAAAGCAAGTAATCAATCAATTCCTGTTATTTTTTTTTAAGTTTTGGATTTGACTTCAAAGTGAAAATGGCGATCGTTCTTTAATGAGCTACACAGTTGAAAACGAAAGTGTTACAAGTCTCACTGTCTGTTGTTTATTGCTGAAGGCCAGCTGGAAATTTTTTTTTAAGTTTTGGATTTGACTTCAAAGTGAAAATGGCGATCGTTCTTTAATGAGCTACGCAGTTGAAAACAAAAGTGTTACAATTCTCTGTCTGCTGTTTATTGCTGAAGGCCAGCTGGAAATTTTTTTTTAAGTTTTGGATTTGACTTCAAAGTGAAAATGGCGATCGTTCTTTAATGAGCTACACAGTTGAAAACGAAAGTGTTACAATTCTCTGTCTGCTGTTTATTGCTGAAGGCCAGCTGGAAATTTTTTTTTAAGTTTTGGATTTGACTTCAAAGTGAAAATGGCGATCGTTCTTTAATGAGCTACACAGTTGAAAACGAAAGTGTTACAAGTCTCACTGTCTGTTGTTTATTGCTGAAGGCCAGCTGGAAATTTTTTAAACATTGTAATGAGAAGGAGAAGAGCTCGAGATACTGAGACTGGGGAAAAACCTCTCCTTTTATACATTTTACCAGGCGGCTTCAACCAATCAACAACGTGCTTGTTTCCCGCCAAAACCATTTAAACCAATTAAAGATACATAACACTCCTCCCCTCCCAGAAAACACTTTACCTCTATTTACATATTATTTACATGTTATTTTTCGACGTAGTCACGCAAATAACCTGGGCGTCTCCTGATTCTTTCGGACCTGCGCGGTTCAGTCCTTGGTGGTGTTTTGAGCTGGTCGGAGGGGCTGTTTGCTCCTCCCAGCTCTTTTTCTAGGCCATCCGGCCCTGGATTACTGGCAGACTCTTTTTCTTGGCCATCCGGCCTTGGATTACTTTTTGAGTTTTCCCTGCAGTTTCCATCGGGAACCTGATGGCGTCGCTGGACCTCCGGGACCTCAGCTAAGTCTTGCGCCTCCCCCGGGTTATGGTCAGCTGTGGGTTCAAATAAGGAGTGGTCATGATCTGTCTCATTTAGCTCGGGTTGTTCAGCTATTCGTTTCCTTATCTGATCTATGTGTCGCCTCCATACTCGGTTGTCTTTTAACTAAGTATGATTTTGGACCAGTTGCTTTTATGATTTGTCCTGCTAGCCAGCTTGGGCCGTCCCCATAGTTGCGGGCCCACACTTGGTCGCCTATGCCCATTCCTCTCGTTTTTTCTAGTTCCCCTTTGTAACCCTCTGGTGTGTAATGGGGATTCAAACGGTCTAGTGGGCACCGGAGCTTCCGTCCCATCAACAATTCGGCTGGGCTTCTGCCTGTAGCAGTGCTTGGGGTTCTATGCTGAACGGCCAGAAAGAAATCTATCTTGGTTTGCCAGTCCCCTGGCTTGAGCCTGGACAATGCCTCCTTAGCGCTCCGAACGGAACGCTCTGCAAGGCCATTCGACGCAGGGTGGAAAGGCGCAGAGAGGGCATGTCGGATGCCCTCATCTGCCAAGTATTCCTCAAACTGTGCTGCCGTGAATTGCGGGCCATTGTCGGATACCAGCGTGTCCGGTAACCCGTGGGTTGCGAATAGGTGGCGCAGGGCTGCGATTACTGCCTCGGCTGTCATGGATTTCATGAGTATGATCTCCAAGAAGAGATACTGAGACTGGGGAAAAAAGACTTAAAAGGTTTATACGTAATATTAAGTTAAAGAGAAATTTTAAGAGATGGCAGCAAAACAATTAAAGTCAACTGCTACAAAACCCCAGGAACATTAACACCGAGTCTCTCCAGCACATACAGCAGATACAAAATCACTAAATTTGGAAGCACTTCAGGATAACCTGAAAGAATTTATGAAAGAATCTCTTAACGATGCTATGAATTGGCAAACTTCCCAGATAGAGGATAAGTTTAAATTAATTACAGAAGAAATGTCAGAGATGAAAAACAGATGTTAGAAATTCAAACTGGAAATAAAGAAGTTAAAGAAGGTTTGGTGTCAGCAGTACAGGGTCTGGCATCAAATGTGATTTTATTGGAGCAGGAAGTAGAAGAAATAAAGAAGTTAAAGAAGGTTTGGTGTCAGCAGTACAGGGTCTGGCATCAAATGTGATTTTATTGGAGCAGGAAGTAGAAGAAATAAAGAAGTTAAAGAAGGTTTGGTGTCAGCAGTACAGGGTCTGGCATCAAATGTGATTTTATTGGAGCAGGAAGTAGAAGAAATAAAGAAGTTAATTTAAAATTGGAAAATGAGATTGAGGCAGTTCAATGTAAAATGAGAATTTGAAGCAAATTTTTCGGAGGCCTTTGCAGAGATTTTGGCAGTTCGGCCAGTAGATGTGGCATTTTATATTGATAAAATTTATCGTGTGAATTCCTGGATAGCAAGACAAAGAAATCTTCCCAGAGACATTGTTATTTATTTTACTACTAGAACAGTGAGAAATGAGATTTTACAAGCTTTCCTTAAAGGAGACAAGATTCAAGCAGCCGCCAAGATATTTTAATACTAAAGGAAATTCCCCCCAAAATGTTGAGAGGTAGGAAGGAGTTTGCTTTTTTGGTGAACGAACTTAAAAAACGTCAGATTGAGTATAGATGGGACATCCCAATTGGTATAATAGTTTACTATGAAGGGAAAGCACATCGTCTTAATACAGTCAGTAAAGCACAAGAGTTTTATGCTTATGTGCTTAAGGCTGAAGTCCACCATCTCCGGATGGTAGGAGAAAGGAAGGTGAAATTAAAGAAAAAGAAGTGATAGTAATGGAAGAAGACCGTTTACAAGCGTTGGATGTGTCTAAGATGGGATCAGAGATTCCAAAAGAGCCAAGGATGACAAGAGCAGCTGTCAAACGCAAGGAACAAGAAGAAAAGTCTCAACAGGCTCAATCTGCTATTACCAAGACGGAAACAGTGGGAGGAGCAAGGCCCAAAGAAAGATATGATTTGCGGCTGGTGCTTCAAAAGTTTCCGATTGCTGATAATGGCAATTAGACTTTTATCTTGGAATGTCAATGGATTAAACTCACCACAAAAGAGAAGAAAGATATTTCATTATTTGAAGCAAATTTTTCGGAGGCCTTTGCAGAGATTTTGGCAGTTCGGCCAGTAGATGTGGCATTTTATATTGATAAAATTTATCGTGTGAATTCCTGGATAGCAAGACAAAGAAATCTTCCCAGAGACATTGTTATTTATTTTACTACTAGAACAGTGAGAAATGAGATTTTACAAGCTTTTTAAAGGAGACAAGATTCAAGCAGCCGCCAAGATATTTTAATACTAAAGGAAATTAAAAGGAAGGAGCAATTATTGGTAGGCAATCCAGGAGATAGTAAAATAAAAGAGTCAATTAGAAGGATGGGCGTCCCCGGAGTGGGGTCTTCGATCGCCCCTGGTAGTGGGCATCTGCTTAACGCGTCTGCATGCCCCACTTCTTTTCCCGGTCGATGCTGCAGCTTGTAAGAATAAGCGGCTAAGAAAATAGTCCATCGAGTCAATCGTGGTGAAAGTGCCACAGGCGTTGGGCGGTCGCCAGCCAGGATTCCTAACAGCGGTCTGTGGTCAGTCACAATTTCAAAGTCTCGCCCAAACAGATATTCGTGGAACTTTTTTACCCCTGACACAATTGCTAGCGCTTCCTTATCTAACTGGCTATAGTTCCTCTCTGTGGAGGACATCGTTCTGGAGTAGAAGGCTATAGGGGCTTCTGTGCCGTTTGGGAGTCTGTGGCTGAGCACTGCCCCCACCCCGTAGGGAGATGCATCGCAAACCAGCAATAAGGGCAATGCGCTATGGTACTGGATGAGCAGGCTATCATCGAGCAGGTTTTTACTGCTTCAAAGCCCTACTTTCCGACTTTCCCCAAGACCAAAGCATCGACAACCACTAGGAAAGTTTGGCTGTGGAAGGGGCCGGCAAAATCAATGTGGATTCTTGACCAGGGCCCTTGGGGTTTTTCCCATTCCCTGACTGGGGCCGTTGGGGGTAGAGGTCTGGACTCTTGGCAAGCCTGGCATTTCCCTACCCTCTCAGCAATTTCTGAGTCCATGAGTGGCCACCACACATAGCTTCTTGCTAGCCCCTTCATCCTTACGATCCCTGGGTGACCCTCGTGGAGGAGATCCAATACCCTTTCCCTCAATTTCTCCGGGATTACCACTCGATCGCCCCATAGCAGGCACCCCCCTTGAGCCGAGAGCTCCTCACGCTTTTTTACAAATTCCTTAAACCGTTCGCCCGGCGCAGCGGGCCACCCTCTTTGCACCCAACCGAGTACAGTCCTCAACACAATGTCCCGGTATGATGCCCAAGCCACTTCCTTCGATGTGACTGGGCCAGAGTCCAAAGAGTCAATAAATATATTAAGAGGTCAATTTAATATGTTAATGGCAGATCAGGTGGCAACTAATTTACAATATGTAAAACATAATTTGTTTAATAATTCTAATAAACCTGGAAGGTGGTTAGCATATTTATTAAGAAAGAAACAGAAACGACGTATAATTGATAAAATAGAATATAGAGGTAAGGAAGTATATCAGCAAAATTTGATTAAAAAAGCTTTTTTAGAATATTATACTAAGTTATATTCTAGAGATGTGATTAGTGATAAAGATATAGATAGATATTTACAGGACCACGGTATTTTAGAAATTACAGTAGATCAAAGGGAAGAGTTGAATCAATTAATTTCTTCAGAGGAAATAGTGTTTGCAATTAAGCAGCTTAAAGCGAATAAAGCACCAGGTACAGATGGCTTGACAACTACTTATTATAAAAATTTACAAAATGAGATGATTGTACCACTTAAGGAGTTATTTAACAGAATACAAAGGGGAGGAGAAGCTCCTCCTTCATGGAGGACAGCTTTTATCTCATTAATACCTAAAGAAGATCGAGATGGTGTTAAACCAGAGAATTATAGGCCAATATCGCTTTTAAATACTGATTATAAGATATTTGCTAAGATACTAGCGAATAGATTGATGCCACTGATGAATCAATTAATTCATAATGACCAATCAGGATTTATTAAGGGGAGACAGATGAGATATAATATGAGACAAATTGTAAATTTACTTGAATATTTGGAAGGAAACAGCCAGGTTTCAGCAGCATTCCTCTTTTTGGATGCCGAAAAAGCTTTTGATAGATTGGATTGGCAGTTTTGTTTTTGGGCGCTGGAGCCTTTCTGATTGCCTTGACCCTGCTCTCAGTGGGGTGAATTCCTTTCTTGTCTATTCGGTAGCCCAAGAATTCGACGGATTCTACCCCTATCTGGCATTTGTTCACTTTAACCTTCAGTCCGGCTGACCGGAAAATGCCCAGAACTTTTCTCAAACGCTCCCCCAATTCCTCTACGTTTTCTGCTGATATCAATACATCATCGAAGTAGGGAACTACCCCTGGGAGCCCTTGCAGAAGTCGTTCCATTAAGTTTTGGAACAGCCCCGGTGCCACACTCACCCCGAATTGCAATCGGGTACATTTGAATGCACCCCTGTGAGTTACAATCGTTTGGGCTTCAGCTGTGTTGGCGTCTACGGGCAGTTGTTGGTAGGCTTGAGCCAAGTCTAACTTTGCAAAGACTTGCCCTTGCCCCAAAGAGTGCAGCAGGTGTTGCACCACGGGAACGCGCTTTTCTGTAAGGCTTTGTTTAGCGTCGCCTTGTAGTCAGGACCCATCTGGTTTTATTGGGGTGACGATTGGCGTCTCCCACTTTGCGTGGTCGACTGGCACCAAAATCCCCTGATTAATGAGCTTATCTAGCTCCTTGTCAATTTTCGGTTTAAGGGCAAAAGGGACTCTCCTTGCCTTTAACCTAATGGGAGCTACCTGGGGGTCTAAGTTGAAGGAAATAGGGGTCCCCTTATACTTGCCCAGGCAGTCCTTGAAGACATCTTCGAACTCAGTCATGAGTATGTCTTTCAGGTTACAGTCACTTCTGTAGATGCCAGTCACTCCCATGCCCAGTGCACGAAACCAGTCTAGTCCTAGCAAACTAGGCAGGGTCCCTTCGATGATCGTGATGGGTAGGGTCTTCTTGTGTGGTCCGTACTCGACTCGGACAGAGGTGTTAAACCAGAGAATTATAGGCCAATATCGCTTTTAAATACTGATTATAAGATATTTGCTAAGATACTAGCGAATAGATTGATGCCACTGATGAATCAATTAATTCATAATGACCAATCAGGATTTATTAAGGGGAGACAGATGAGATATAATATGAGACAAATTGTAAATTTACTTGAATATTTGGAAGGAAACAGCCAGGTTTCAGCAGCATTCCTCTTTTTGGATGCCGAAAAAGCTTTTGATAGATTGGATTGGCAGTTTTTGTTTAAAGTAATAGAAAAAATGCAATTTGGGGATTATTTTATTCAAGCAATTAAGGCTATATATCAAAAGCAAACAGCTCAAATAATAGTAAATGGTGGATTAACAGAATCTTTCAAGATTGAGAAAGGGACTAGACAAGGATGTCCCTTGTCACCATTATTATTCATTCTAACTTTGGAAATATTATTGAGTAAGATACGTGGTTTAGATCGAATAAAAGGAATTAGAATTAAAAATCAAGATGATAAATTAAGAGCGTTTGCAGATGATTTGGTTGTTTCTTTATCTCAACCAATACATTCAGCTGTATATTTGATGGAGACAATTGATCAGTATAGTAAGGTATCTGGGTTTAAAGTGAATCAACAGAAGACAAAAATGATAATTAAAAATATGAATACACATCAGAGGGAAGAATTAGAAAGAATAACTGGATATGAAGTAGTTAAAAAGGTTAAATACTTAGGAGTATACATTACAGCATCGAATGTAAAATTATATAAAAACAATTATGAGGTATTGTGGGGAAAAGTAATTAAAGAAATGGAGAAATGGAAGAAGTTACAATTATCATTGTTGGGAAGAGTGGCAGCTATAAAAATGAATGTTTTGCCTAGATTTTTATTTTTGTTTCAAATGATTCCAATTTTGAAGAAAGATGCAAATTTACAAGAATGGCAAAAAGGGATTAATAAATTTGTATGGAAGGGTAAAAAACCGAGGATAAAGTTAAAATAGGGGTCCCCTTATACTTGCCCAGGCAGTCCTTGAAGACATCTTCGAACTCAGTCATGAGTATGTCTTTCAGGTTACAGTCACTTCTGTAGATGCCAGTCACTCCCATGCCCAGTGCACGAAACCAGTCTAGTCCTAGCAAACTAGGCAGGGTCCCTTCGATGATCGTGATGGGTAGGGTCTTCTTGTGTGGTCCGTACTCGACTCGGACAGAGGTGGTCCCTCGAACAGGGATGCGATTCCCTTGATAGTCGTGGACTCGTAGCCGTTGTATTTGCAAATGGCGCTTTGCGACTGATGGCAACGACTTTGCCAAAGTGTCCCAGGACATGATGGTGATCGCTGACCCGGTGTCCACTTCGAGTCGGCACCGTACTCCTTCTATTTTGGGTTTGGTGAAGATCTTTTTCTCCACCCGGGTTGAGGCGCGGCCTATGACCACAGTCGTTTGGTTCGAATTCGCGCTCTTTTTGTTTGAGCCAATCGCGGGTCGCCGTGCCGATCCCGCGCTCTGATTGGCCGATTTGAATTTTCGGCGGGAAGGTTGGGGAGCTCGACAGACTTGAGCTAGGTGCCCTTTCTTCTCGCATCGCCGACATGTTGCGTCCTTGAACTTGCAGCGTTGGCGCTGGTGTTGACCCCCGCAACTTCCGCATTCGTCCCTGTCCTCTTGGCCCCGTTTCTCGGTTCGACAAACCCCTTCCTCATCCTCACCGTCAGATTCGGTTTGGATCTCTTCTTGGTGTACCGGGGTTGACTTTGTGCTCGCCTTTGGGGTGAGAGGCTTTTGCAGGGTCTCCGCCGCTTGGGTGGACATTTCATGCGCTCGGGCTTCGTCCAGGGCGTTTGCCAGCGTCAGATTGCTTTTCGATAGCAGCCGCCTCCGCAAACGCATGTCTCTGACCCCCCTGATGAGTTGCTCCAGCAGCACCTCGTCCAGGTCTCGGTACCCACAGTCTTTGGAGGCTTTCCGCAGGGCGGCCATGTAGTCGCCGATGGATTCGCCCTCTAGCTGTCGGCGCTCTCCAAATTCAAAACGCTGCACGTACTTGGACGGCGTTGGCGCGAAATGGTTTTTTAGCAGGGTTTGCAGAGTTTGCCACGATACGGATTGTACCGGCGTTGGCTCTGCCAGGGCTTCCGCGATGTCGATGACCTCGGGACCGCAGTGGCTCAAGAAGTATGCCCTTTTGCGGTTATCTGGAACTCCTTGCAGTTCGTTGGCTTCTAGAAAGCTTTGGAACTCGGAACTCGGAACTGGAATTTGGAACTGGAACTGGAACTGGAACTGGAACTGGAACTGGAATTTGGAACTCGGAACTCCAAACTCGGAATTTGGAACTCAGAACTCGGAACTCAGAATTTGGAACTCGGAACTTGGAACTCGGAATTTGGAACTCGGAACTCGGAACTCGGAATTTGGAATTTGGAACTCGGAATGCGGAACTCGGAACTCGGAACTCGGAATTTGGAACTTGGAACTCGGAATTTGGAACACAGAATTCGGAACTCGGAATTTGGAACTCGGAACTCGGAACTCGGAACTCGGAATTTGGAATGCGGAATTTGGAACTCGGAACTCGGAACTCGGAACTCGGAACTCGGAACTCGGAACTCGGAATTCGGAATTCGGAATTTGGAATGCGGAATTTGGAACTCGGAACTCGGAACTCGGAATTTGGAACTCGGAACTCGGAACTCGGAACTCGGAATTTGGAAGTCGGAACTCGGAACTCGGAATTTGGAACTCGGAACTTGGAATGCAGAACACAGAATTTGGAACTCGGAACTCGGAATTTGGAACTCGGAACTCGGAATTTGGAATGCGGAATTTGGAACTCGGAACTCGGAACTCGGAACTCGGAACTCGGAACTCGGAACTCGGAACTCGGAACTCGGAATGCGGAATTTGGAACTCGGAACTCGGAACTTGGAACTCGGAATCTGGAACTTGGAACTCGGAATTTGGAACTCGGAACTCGGAATTTGGAATGCGGAATTTGGAACTCGGAATTCGGAATTCGGAATTCGGAATGTGGAATTTGGAACTCGGAACTCGGAACTCGGAATTCGGAATTCGGAATTTGGAATGCGGAATTTGGAACTCGGAACTCGGAACTCGGAATTTGGAACTCGGAACTCGGAACTCGGAATTCGGAATGCGGAATTTGGAACTCGGAACTCGGAATTTGGAACTCGGAACTCGGAACTCGGAACTCGGAACTCGGAATTTGGAACTCAGAATTCGGAACTCGGAACTCGGAATTTGGAACTCGGAACTCGGAACTCGGAATTTGGAACTCGGAACTCGGAACTCGGAACTCGGAATTTGGAACTCGGAACTCGGAATTTGGAACTCGGAACTCGGAATATGGAACTCGGAATTCAGAATTTGGAATGCGGAACTTGGAATGCAGAACACGGAATTTGGAACTCGGAACTCGGAATTTAGAACTCGGAACTCGGAATTTGGAATGCGGAATTTGGAACTCGGAACTCGGAACTTGGAATTTGGAACTTGGAACTCGGAATTTGGAACACAGAATTCGGAACTCGGAATTTGGAACTCGGAACTCGGAACTCGGAATTTGGAACTCGGAACTCGGAACTCGGAATTCGGAATGCGGAATTTGGAACTCGGAACTTGGAACTCGGAATTTGGAACTCGGAACTCGGAACTCGGTACTTGGAATTCGGAAGTCGGAATGATTATATTCAAAATAAGTATCAGATTAAAAATATCAATTAGTTTTTGAGTGAAGTTAGGAATTATTATGTATTAGTTTAAGAAAGAAGGAAGAAATTATACATGGTTTCAGTATGGACAATTGCAATCTAGATGGAAAATAGATCAGAAAATTGGTATAGGGCAAAGTGATGATAATCTGGTAAAACAAATAAAAGATCAAGGTCAACAGCATATAAAGAGATTATATAATGTATTGGTTGAAATTGATTCAGAAATGGAGTTGGTTAAAGATTGTATGGTAAAATGGGCACAAAATTTAAGAGAAAATTTTATAAAATGTTTTATAGATGGCATTTAGATCCTAAAAACTGTCATGTATGTATCCAAATGTGAAAGCAAAATATTGGAGATGTGATTGTGAGGATGCTACCTATTATCATATATGGTGGACTTGCAAAAGTTAAAGCCTTTTGGATTAAAAATATGGTGGATTATGCAGAACATTTTGAAAAAGAAGATCAAGTTTGTTCCACAGTTCTTTTATTAGGAATAATCTCAGATTGCACTGTTATAGAGACAAAACTGATTCTGAATTTAATAACTGCTGCAAGATTATTGATTGCACAATATTGGAAGAAAGAAGACTTACCTACAATTGGAGAATGGATTAGTAAAGTATCAAATTTAGCAGAAATGGCAAAAATTTCTGCCTACTTGAAAGACTGTACACAAGAAAAATATATTTTGGAATGGAGGAAGTGGATTGATTATATTCAAAATAAGTATCAGATTAAAAAATATCAATTAGTTTTTGAGTGAAGTTAGGAATTATTATGTATTAGTTTAAGAAAGAAGGGAATTGATAGTGTGATGGTGTGAAATGGAATATGTTTTATGTTATATTTTAGATTATGTTTGTTAGTTACAATACCCTGTATTCTGTTCTGGGAAGTCTCGGGGGGGGGGGAAGGAGGCGGGGAAGGGGAAGACTATTGGTTGCCATTGTACAGGAATAATGGTAGAATTAAACAAGTTGGAATGGTGTAATGTCGGGACTGCTCGGCAAACACTCCCGAAGGGAAAGGGTAAGGAAAGAGGAGTAAAGAAGGAAGAAAGTAGGTAGGGAGGTGGGTAGGGAGGAAAGAAGGGAGGGAGAAGAAAGGATAGGAGGAGGAGAAGTAGGAGAAGATAGAGGGTTAGAAAGGATGGTAGTGAGAAGTGGGAAAGAGGAGGGGAAGTAGGAAAGCGAGGAGAAGGTGGTGGGGGAAGTTTAAGAAGGATGAGAAGGGAAGAAAGGATTAAAGGGGGGAGTGGCAGTCGAGCAGCCCTGATTGAGTATAATTTGACTATAGGACTGATTGTTGGATAAGTGATTGTATTGTACACTGGTCAAATTGTGGGAATTATTATGGAAAAATAAAAAAAAAATTTGCAAAAAAAAAAATCATTAAAAAAGGACAACAAAGAATGTTCTTTGTGCACCAACTCAGAAAGCTCAAACTGCCCAAGGAGCTGCTGATCCAATTCTACAGAGGAATTATTGAGTCTGTCAATTGCACCTCTAGAACTGTCTGGTTCGGTTCTGCAACCCAACAAGAAAAACACAGACTTCAGAGGATCATTAGAACTGCAGAAAAAATAATTGCTACCAACCTGCCTTCCATTGAGGACCTGTATACTGCACGAATCAAGAAGAGGGCCGTGAAAATATTTGCAGATCCCTCGCATCCTGGACATAAACTGTTTCAACTCCTACCCTCAAAACGACGCTATAGAGCACTGCACACCAGAACAACTAGACAGAAGAACAGCTTTTTCCCGAAGGCCATCACTCTGCTAAACAAATAATTCCCTCAACACTGTCAGACTATTTACTGAATCTGCACTACTATTAATCGTTTCATAGTTCCCATCACCAATCTCTTTCCACTTATGACTGTATGACTATAACTTGTTGCTGGCAATCCTTATGATTTATATTGATATATTGACCATCAATTGTGTTGTAAATGTTGTACCTTGATGAACGTATCTTTTCTTTTATGTACACTGAGAGCATATGCACCAAGACAAATTCCTTGTGTGTCCAATCACACTTGGCCAATAAATTCTATTCTATTATACCTTACAATACCGTTCATGTTAACCATATTTGGATGTGTCAACGCTTCTATTGTTGAAAGCCACATTGGTATTTCCATATAATGTGTTTCTTTCTCTCTCTCCTATACTGTTAACAAGCCATTTCTTACACAATGTCTCTGGAAGTATCCATAATATCCTATTTTTGCCATACCATAAGAAGGCATGCCAGCCTAGTTGCAAATCATGTCCTTCTAAAGTCAATAGCCTTGTATTTCTCAGTAAAATCCATTCTTTAACCCAAGTTAACATCGCCGCTTGGGATAAAGTTCCCAATTTGGTAGACCAAATCCTCCTCTAATCTTAGGATCTTGAAGTAATTTAATATTAATTCTTGCTTTTTTCCTTTGCCATATATATTTCCACATCATTTTATTCAAACTCTCAAAATATTTTTTCTCCAATTTTATCGGAATAGTTTAAAAAACAAAAATTCTTGGCAGTACATTCATTTTGATTAACGCTATTCTTCCCGTTAATGATAGTTGCAGATCTTTCCATTTTTCCAAGTCTATTTCAATTTGATTTCTCAGTTTATAGTAGTTATCTTCCTTTACTGCAATGCATCTGGAGGTTAATTGGATGCCCAAATATTCCACTTTCTTCACTATTTGAATATCTAACTTCTGCATTAATTGCTTCTTTTGTTTTTCTCTCATATTTTTAACTATCATTTTTGTCTTGTCTTTATTTATTTTCAATCCAGCTACTTCTCCATATTCCTCTATTTGCTCCATTAACTTTGGGCCCATTTCTATTGGTTCTTCCATAATGAATACTAAATCATCCACAAATGTTGAAGCTTATATGCTTCTCTTTTAATTTTCATTCCTTTTAATTCTTTATCTTGTCTTATTTTTCTGTTTAAAATTTCTAGCATCAAGATGAATAACAATGCAGTTAATGGACATCCTTGTCTAGTTCCTTTCTGATATCTACTTTCTCTGTCATTTCACCATTTATTATTACTTTTGCTGATTGGTCTTTCTATATAGTCTTAACCATTTATTTATAAATCTATCCCCAAAGTCCATCTTTTGTAATTGTATGGTCATAAATTGCCAATTCACATTATCAAACGCCTTCTGCGCATCTAAAAATAACAATGCCATTTGTTTCTCTGAATGCGCTTCATAATATTCCAATGTATCCAATATAATTCGTACATTGTCCCTAATTTGTCTTTTAGGCCAAAAACCCCATTTTGATCTGAATGTATAAATTCATTTAGCAACCTCTTCAATCTTTCCGCCATGATTGATGCAAATATTTTGTAATCTGCATTTAATAGTGGAATTGGTCTATAATTCTTTATTTGTTGTAAATCTGTTTCTTCTTTTGGTATAAGAGTTATATATGCCTCCATCCACGAATTCGAAACATTGGCTTCTATTAATAAATCATTAAATACTTGTAACATTTTATTGCAATTTTTATATAATTCTACTGGTAGTCCATCTGGTCCCGGGGTTTTTCCATTCTTCTGCCTTTTAATTCCCTCCACCAATTCCATCATTGATATTCTTTCTTCTAGTGCTTTTTAAAATTCTTATGGTATTTTAGGAATTATTGCTTTTTCCAAATATTGTTCTATTTCCCTTCTGATATCTGCTCTTGTTGATATAGTTTCTTGTAATATTCCTCAATTATTATTTTTTTCTTTTCCTCATTTCGATAACATATCTTTCCATCTTGATCTAGTAGTTGAGTTATCAATTTCCTTTCTTTTTCCTTTTTCCTTTTCTATGCCAGTCATCCTCCTGGTTTATTTGTGTTTTCAAATATTTTTTGGCTTTGTTGATTTTATTTTCCTTGCTAAGTCTTCATCCTCAATTAAGTTCATGTTATGTTTTTTCAAGTCCATTCAGTTTTTAAATTTTTTATCTGAAATCTTTGAAGGGGAAAAACTGATGTTAAATAATAGTCATTAAACATGTGAAAATCACTTAAGGGGACTCTGCTCAAGCCCCCGTCGAGTCCAGCTGTTGAGCAGGGGTTGTCTGACATTTCTTCAGTTGTCTCTTACAGCAACAGCCTTGGTCTCCACGTCTTATAAGCCACCAAAGTCACCAGGCTCACAGTGAAGCATGGGGGGGGGGCAGCATCCTGCTCTGGGGCTGCTTTTCTTCAGCTGGAACTGGGGCTCCAGCCAAGGCGGAGGGAATTATGAACAGATCCAAGGATCAGTCAATTTCAGCACAAAACCTTCCTGCCTCTGCTAAAATGCTGAAGATGAAGAGGAATTTCCCCTTTCGGTGCCACAAGGACCCAAAGCAGGCCTCCAAAACAAAAGACAACAATGGCTGCACTAGAAGAAGATCAAAGGAATGATCCGGGCTCTGAATCCAATTGGGGACCTGGGAGGGGACCGGAAGAGAGCTGGGCACAGGAGAAGACCCCCTCCCCAGTCTGAAAAATGTATACAATAACAACAACAACAACAACAGAGTTGGAAGGGACCTTGGAGGTCTTCTACTCCAACCCCTTGCTCAAGCAGAAAACCCTACACAATTTCAGACAAATGGTTATCCAACCTCTTCTTAAACACTTCCAGTGTTGGAGCATTCACAACTTCTGGAGGCAAGTTGTTCCACTGATTCATTGTACTAACTGTCAGGAAATTTCTCCTTAGCTCTAAGTTGCTTCTCTCCTTGATGAGTTTCCACCCATTGCTTCTTGTCCTCCCCTCAGGTGCTTTGGAGAAGAGATTCGCTCCCTCTTGTTGGTGGCAGCCCCTGAGGACACGGCTGTCCTGTCTCCCCTCGTCCTTCTCTTCATGAAACTAGACATGCCCAGTTCCTGCAACCGGTCTCCATATGTTTTAGCCTCCAGTCCCCTAATCCTCTTGGTTGCTCTTCTCTGCACTCTTTCTAGAGTCTCCACATAATAAATAATAAAATACACACACACACACACACACACATATATATATTAGATAAAATATAGACTTACATGATGACATTTTTCTGCTTAATGCTCCTCAGCGGTCGCCCCCCTGATGTTGCTGGAGTCTGGAAAAGTTAAAATAGCAGCCATGGAATATACATACATGTATGTATGTATGTATGTATGTATGTATGTATTAGTCATGGACACTCAAAACTTTCCCCAGAAGAGTTCGATTGCTTACCTTAGGGGGGCAGGTGGTAAAGGACCGCTGAGGGGGAGGTCTTTGCCAGATGGGCGGCAAATGGCCGGCTCTTGAAGTCTTCTGCTGAAAAGCAAAGGAGACCCTGAGGATGCTGGGCCTGAGCACAGGGAAAACCCTCCAGCCCAGTTAATTCAGGCACCCTGAAGGTCTTTCTCTCTACTGATACTGTTTCCTTCTACTTAGTGACAAATAATAAAATAAAATAAAATAAATATTACATACCTCAGTGTTTCCCCAAAGGACCGGCTGTTCTTCAGGAACCACTGGAAAAAAAATAGACTTCTTTAAAATCACAAACTTATTGATTATGAAGAAAGTTGTTCAGTTTCACAGCAGCAGCTTTGTTTTTTATTCCCAAATATTAGGTGCCAGCTGATATTTCTGGCATCTAAACTCTTTACACTTGCTGCTAAAGTTAAATAGTTAGTAAATCTGTTGTTTTTAATTCTCTCCTACCTCTGTTTCTTTGAATAAGCTTTTTCTTCATCTGGTGAAGGAAATTGCCAGCCATTTTTAGAGAAAGCCGTTGAGAATGAGCCAGGACAGCCCAGCCAAGGTTCTATGACACGTGCTGCGATGTCATCATCTTTGAACCCGCTCTGGGGAGATGCCAGGGGTGCCCCCTCCAGCAACTCTGGACCTTCCTTTCAATAGGGAGGGTCACACCCGCTAACAGAGAGATCCTGAGAGGTCTCAGGCAAAGTCTGTGGAATAAAAAGCGGAAATGGGGGGAGGGGGTGAAAGATGGAGGGAAGGCCCCCCGAGGCTCCCAGGGGAACTGAGCCCACAGAATGTTCCTCAAAGTGCTAATATTGGAATATTATTATATACAATATTAATTAATTATATTATATTACACAATTAATGATATTAATTAATATTGTACTGCAAACGAGGGCATACAAACCCTTTGCTAGACCAGTTTTCGAATACAGCTCATCTGCCTGGAACCCACATTGTATATCGGACTTTAAGACAATTGAGGGAGTCCAGAGGTATTTCACGAGAAGAGTCCTCCACTCCTCTGCTCTCAACAGAATCCCTTCTGCCACCAGGCTTGAAATGTTGGGCTTGGACAACCTAGAACTATGTCGCCTTCGGTCTGACCTAAGCGTAGGACACAAAATTATCTGCTCCAACGTCCCACCTGTCAATGACGACTTCAGCTTCAACCGCAATAATACACGAACACACAATAGATACAAACTTCAGGTTAACCGCTTCAAACTCGATTGCAGAAAATACGACTTCAGCAACCGAGGGGTCAATGCCTGGAATGCACTACCTGACTCTGTGGTTACATCCCCAAACCCCCAAAACTTTAACCTTAGACTGTCTACTGTTGAGCTCACCCCATTCCTAAGAGGTCTGTAAGGGGCATGCATAGGAGTCCTAGTGGACAACCATTTGGATATGAGCCAGCCGTGTGCAGCAGCTGCCAGAAAAGCCAACACAGTTCTGTGCTGTATAAAGAGAGGGATAGAATCAAGATCACGTGAAGTGTTAATGCCACTTTATAAGGCCTTGGTAAGGCCACACTTGGAATATTGCATTCAGTTTTGGTCACCACAATCTAAAAAGGATGTGGAGATTCTAGAAAGAGTGCAGACAAGAGCAGCAAAGATGATTAGGGGACTGGAGGCTAAAAGATATGAAGAACAATTGCAAGAACTGGGTATGTCTAGTTTAATGAAAAGAAGGACTAAGGGAGACATGATAGCAGTGTTCCAATATCTCAGGGGTTGCCACAAAGAAGAGGGAGTCAAACTATTCTCCAAAGCACCTGAAGGCAGGACAAGAAGCAGTGGGTGGAAACTAATCAAGGAGAGAAGCAACTTAGAACTAAGGAGAAATTTCCTGACAGTACAATGAATCAATGGAATGGAACAACTTGCCACCAGAAGTTGTAAATGCTCCAAGACTGGAAGTTTTTAAGAAGATGTTGGATAACCATTTGACTGAAGTGGTGTAAGGTTTCCTGCCTGGGCAGGGGGTTGGACTAGAAGGCCTCCAAGGTCCCTTCCAACTCTGTTGTTGTTGTTGTTGTTGTTGTTGTTGTTGTTAGCGCACCAACGTGCCTGCCGCCTCTGTCCTACTGTTCCCATTTATTTGTATCCCTTTCCTGTATTCATAATCATGCTTATACTTATATCGGTTATCTTATATACACTTGACAAATAAATAAAATAAATAAAAATAAATAAATTATGAAGGCTGCAGTGGTTTGTTGCAGACCCTAGAGAGGACCTTTCAATTTCTCTCTCCAAGATTAAAGGGATCCAGTGGATCACTCAGCTCCCTCTCAATCCATCCTCTCCCCTCCCTCTGTTTTCCATCCTGGATCCTCAAGCCCACTCCTCTCAGAAGAACTGACAGTCTTCCCTTAATTTCCTTGGAGATTTATTCTGTGAGGTGGGACATTGGAGGCAGACGGGGCAGCTGGGAAGGAGAGAGATTGTCCGGCCCATCATCCTTGGAGTTTTCATATCCAATGATCTAAGTGCCAAAGCCCACTGCAACTACATCACAAAACAGGCTTTAAGAGTTGTAAACCTAATCTTGCATAGCTACTTCTCCAGAAACACTACACTACTAACCAGATCTTATAAAACATTTGCTAGTCCAATTCTTGAATGCAGCTCGACTGTCTGGAACCCATACCACATTTCGGACATCAATACATGTCCAGAAATATTTTACAAGAAGAGTTCTGCATTCCTCTGAATACAATAAAATACCTTATGCCACCAGACTTGAAATCCTGGGTTTAGAAAATTTAGAACTCCGCTGCCTTCGACATGACCTGAGTTTAACTCACAGAATCGTCTGTTACAATGTCCTTCCTGTCGAAGACTACTTCAGCTTCAATTGCAACAATACACGAGCACACAATAGATTGAAGCTTAATGTGAATTGCTCCAATCTTGATTGCAGAAAATATGACTTCAGTAACAGAGTTGTTAATGCCTGGAATGCACTACCTGACTCTGTGGTCTCTTCCCAAAATCCCCAAAGCTTTAACCAAAGACTCTCTACAGTTGACCTCACCCCATTCCTAAGAGGTCTGTAAGGGGCGTGCATAAGAGCACCAGCGTGCCTCCCTTTCCTGTATTCATAATCATGCTTATACTTATATCGGTTATCTTATATACACTTGACAAATAAAAAAAATAAATAAGAATAAATAAATTATGAAGGCTGCAGTGGTTTGTTGCAGACCCTAGAGAGGACCTTTCAATTTCTCTCTCCAAGATTAAAGGGATCCAGTGGATCACTCAGCTCCCTCTCAATCCATCCTCTCCCCTCCCTCTGTTTTCCATCCTGGATCCTCAAGCCCACTCCTCTCAGAAGAACTGACAGTCTTCCCTTAATTTCCTTGGAGATTTATTCTGTGAGGTGGGACATTGGAGGCAGACGGGGCAGCTGGGAAGGAGAGAGATTGTCCGGCCCATCATCCTTGGAGTTTTCATATCCAATGATCTAAGTGCCAAAGCCCACTGCAACTACATCACAAAACAGGCTTTAAGAGTTGTAAACCTAATCTTGCATAGCTACTTCTCCAGAAACACTACACTACTAACCAGATCTTATAAAACATTTGCTAGTCCAATTCTTGAATGCAGCTCGACTGTCTGGAACCCATACCACATTTCGGACATCAATACATGTCCAGAAATATTTTACAAGAAGAGTTCTGCATTCCTCTGAATACAATAAAATACCTTATGCCACCAGACTTGAAATCCTGGGTTTAGAAAATTTAGAACTCCGCCTTCGACATGACCTGAGTTTAACTCACAGAATCGTCTGTTACAATGTCCTTCCTGTCGAAGACTACTTCAGCTTCAATTGCAACAATACACGAGCACACAATAGATTGAAGCTTAATGTGAATTGCTCCAATCTTGATTGCAGAAAATATGACTTCAGTAACAGAGTTGTTAATGCCTGGAATGCACTACCTGACTCTGTGGTCTCTTCCCAAAATCCCCAAAGCTTTAACCAAAGACTCTCTACAGTTGACCTCACCCCATTCCTAAGAGGTCTGTAAGGGGCGTGCATAAGAGCACCAGCGTGCCTCCCTTTCCTGTCCTAATGTTCCCTTTGGTTGTATCCAATTTCTTATAGTTATTTCATACTTATGCTTATATATACTGTTGTGACAAATAAATAAATAAATAAAAATAAATCTTCAGTATTTAGGGCAAAGTCCCTCAGCTAGCTTTGCTTCCCTCCCCCTCCCCAGGCACTCCTCGCCCACCCCCCCAACACAAAAGGCTCCTTCTGCAGCTGCACCTTCCTTCTCCCCTCCCCCAAACAGACAGCTGTCACTCAAGACCCTGTCCTGCCCTGCCTCCTCGCACCACGCCCAGGTCGGGCAGGGCCGCCCCCGGCAGGTGGTGTGCCTGAGCCGCCTCCCCTCCCGCTGCCTTGCCCTGCGGATGCCCTCCTCGGAGCGCAGCGGGCGAGAGCGGAGCCAGGAGCGCCTGGAGGGGCTTCCTCTCATCTGGGTTGCGGGGATGGAGGCCAGGGTCGCTTCCCTCACCTTCTCTGGGAGGGGGCAGGTGTCAAATCCCCCGCCCTTTTTTGCCTGCGTCCGCGGTGCTTTGAACGCCGCTGCAGATTTGAGCTCTCTCCCCTTCCCCTTCCCCCGATCTCCAAGGACGGCCCGGCTTCCCTTCTTCCCCCCATCTTTTTCCAATCCGGCACTCCGAGGGCGGCGGTCCTTCTGCCTGGCAGCTGCCCGCACGAGAAGTCCGTGGAAGGGCAGCCGAAGGGCGCTGAGTCCTTTCTGCCACTTGGCCAACTGTTCCTTGGGCTGAAGGAACAGTCCGAGGGGGCTCTCGGACACCCCCTCCCATTTTCTCCTTATGTGGAAGTTGTAGGTGGGGGGGCTGTTGGAGGAGGCTCGGCCCTTCTTCTCTCCCCCAACTGTAGACAGCAAGCTCTGGAGAAGGGGGGGGGGTTCCCTCCGCCTTGCCCGGAAGAGTAAAGGATGAGCCCCCTCCAGACCCAGGTGGGCCGGATTGTCCCTTTTCTCCAGGTTCAGGTGGGCCCCGTTCCTCCCCTTCCAGACCTTCCCCGCCTCCGGTCCCTTCGGGAGCTCCGGAATAGCCTCGCCTGGCTGACCAGGGACCCTCGCGGCTCCTCCTTAGTCCCAGCGGCAGATGCAACCATCGGGTGAGTCAATTCGGGAGAAGCGGCTGCAGCACAGGATCGCGTGACCTTGGCTTTATGGTATCAGGGAGGTATCCAAAAGCAGCAGGAAGACCCCAATCCCTCATTCACACCCACACACACGCAGCCCTCCATTCCCAAGCCTGGTGGGTCAAGAAAGGCCATTCAGACGATCCTCCATTGTCCTGAGGCTGCGAGGGTCCGGAGGGAGAGGAAGGAGCCCCCCCCATTGCTTGGAGGGACAGGAACAGGACGGGGCCCGGGTGCTTGCAGGACCCCCTTTCTCTGAGGGTTCCTGCCCGTCTCCCCAAGCCAGAGGGGGTGGAAGCCCCCAGGTCCTCCCCTTCCAATACTGTCACCTGGGAGATCCAGCTGCCCCTCCCCCTCTTCCACAGAAGTCCCGCCTCCCTCTCCATTACTTAGAGAGCTTCCTTGAGGCCCTTTGCGGCGTTGCTTGCAGTTTGATGAGGTTGTTAAAAGAAAGCGCGTTTTTCCACTCGCGGATTGTGAGAATATGTGGGGGGAAGGAGGGAGGGAGGGGCAGTTGATTGGGGGCAGAGCGTGGCGTTTCCTTCGCAGGGGAGAAGTGGAAGTGGCGCCTGCGGGCGAAGGCGGCGTCCAGTGGCTCCTCTCCAAAGAGGGCCGGGGGCTTTGGGCAGTGCGGGGCCAGGATCTCAAGGCCGGCGGGGATCGCGTGTTGCTGGTCGTGGCTGGTTCCGGGCAGGCGAGGGGCTTGAGTGACAGCTGTCTGTTTGGGCAGGGCGCGAGGGGAGCTGCCTGGAGCGTCTCCGGTGCTAAGCAGGGCTGCTGAGGGTCTCCTCTGGAGGGGCGACCAGGGCGAGCGCTGCGGAAAAGCCAGCCGGCAGGGAAGCCTGTTTCCCCCCAAGAAAAGTAGGCCGTCTCCTTCCTTACCCACCAACCCTTCTCAGCTCCTCCTTTCCTTTCGCTCTGCCCCCCAGTTCCCAAACTCTCCCTATTATGACAGCTCCCAGCCCACCCGCCAGTCTCGCCCTTCCCACGGGGGGCGCTCTTCCTCCCCATTGGCCCAAGGGCTCAACTTCAGCCCCTTCCCGAGGCTCCCCCGCAGCCCAAGGCCTCGGCAGCCCCGGAGAGGCTCCGCTTCCCCCGTCGCCCTTTGGACTTCAGCCCCGCCGTTCGCGGACTCCGCCAGCCGAGCTGAAGGGCCCGAAGGCATCTGGGGAGGCGCAGAGCAGCCCTTCCTGGTGGCCCTTCAGCTCCGCCGTCCAAGGAGACTCTTCCTGCCTCCTGTCCATCTTCTCCGGCTGCTTCTCCCACTGGATCCCTTTCTCTGCAACGGCGCCCAGGACCTCGATCTGGCCGGGAGCGATGGAGGCTCCTCGGGAGTTTGCCTTGGTTGTTGGATTAGACTGACTGGGTTTCACTGGTTTAACTGGAGAAGTCTTAGCCTGACCGACTCAAATCTTCAGAGCTCAAACCAAGGAGAAGCTTCTGGGCATGTATTCATTTCTCCCTCCCTCCACCTGCCCCGCCAGCCCCCCCCCCATCTTTCCCATCCAGGGAGTTTTCCTCCCTGATCAGCTGCCCCAAAAGCGCCTGGAGCCTCTCTGTGACGTCCTCCTCTTACGCAGCCCTTACACAGCAGAGCAAAACCTCAACCACCAGCCCAAAATCCCCCTGAAGAGCCTCCATCAGGCCCGGGAAGACGGAGCTCCGTGGCGCAGGTGAGGCAAAGGGATCCAGCGGGACAACCAGGCGGAGAAGATGGACAGGCGGAAGGAAGGAAGAGGCTCCTGGGGCGGCGGAGCTCTTTCAAGGGCCGGTCGGCCAAGTCCCAGAGCGGGATGGAGATCCGGCGGCTCTGAGCGCGAACGGCGTGGAGCTGGGAGCGGGGCCTCTGCGGGGCTGCCGAGTCCTTCGGGGGGGCAGCAGAGGGAGCCTCGGGGGGGGCGGTTGAATCCCTTGGGCCGAAGGGGAGGAAGGGCGCCCCCTTTGGGGAGGGCTGGAATAGCAGGGGAGGCAGAGGCCTCGGAGCTGCCGGACTTTGGGGACCGTCGGGCTGAGCGAAGGGAAAGCAGGAGCTGCGATGTTGAGACGGGTCGGTGGGTAAGCAGAGAGCCTGCTTGTCTCTGGGGGGGGGAGGGGCAGGAGAAGACCCCCCTGCTGCTGCTGCTGCTGCTGATGGCCGGCTGGCTTTTCCGCAGCGCTCGCCCCGGTCGCCCATCCAGGTGGGACCCTCCACATCCCTGCTCAGCACCGGAGACGCTCCAGGCGCGCTGCAGGCCGAGGCGTTGAAGCCGCTCCGGGAGAATCTTCGCGGTTCTTTGGCCCCTTTCACTTTGCAATTGCCGCTTCCTCTTGCCGCGCCCCCTCCCCACTCACAGCCTTCCTCTCCCCGGACACACAACGCTCCTTCGGCACCTCCGCATCCCTGCTCCTCCCCCCTCCCGTTCCCCAAACCTCCCCTCCCCTTGCCTGTCCCCCTCCCCTGCTCCCCGGAGGTAGCCGCAACAATCCAGCAGCCATATACCCCCTCCCCCTCCTTTGAAGCCATTGTCCCCCACTGCCCAAAGCCCTCGCCCCTCTTTGGAGAGGAGCCGTGGCCCCAACCCTCCCCTGCGGTCGCCCCTTCAACCTCCCACCCGCGGAGGACACGCCACCCATCAGTTGCCCCCTCCGTCCCACCCACCCACCCGTAGTTTCTTCCCTTCCAACAATTCCCGCCTTAACAAAAGAGCAAACTTTCTTTTCACAATCTGATGAAACCTCGGGAAACAGGGCGCCAATCTAGAAATAAGGGGCGAGGGGCTGAGTAAGGAAAGTATTCGAACCCCCCTTTCTTCTCTTCTCTGGATCCTCCTCATATTCCAGACAAGGAAGAACGGATGGAAACTGATCAAGGAAGATTCAACCTGGAAATAAGGAGAAATTTCCTGACAGGGAGAACAATCAACCCATGGAACAGAAGTTGCCTTCGAAAGTTGTGGGAGCTTCATCTCTGGAAGCCTTCAAGAAGCGACTGGACTGCCCTCTGTCAGAAATGGTGGAGGGTCTCCTGCTTGGGGAGAAGGGGCCGGACTAGATGACCTCCTAGGTCCCTTCAAATTCTGTTCTTCTGCTATTATTCATCTTCCCAAACTCTGCTTGAAGGTTTCCTTCTGGGCCCTTTGAGCTGCCCCTCCCCCCCCTTGTGTGCAGCTCCCCCTTTTGCAGATAGCGAGGAAGGGGCCGCCGAGGCAGGGCTGCCCTTTGCCAGGATGGGAGGGACTGTGTCGCCTGGGCTCCAGACCGACTAGGGACAGCAACATCTGGAGAAGGCGGGGGTTTGATTGATGGCAGAGTGAGGTGGGTCCTCCGCGGGTGGGAGGTCGAAGGGGCGACGCAGGGGGGACTGAGGCTTCCTCCCCAGAGCAGCGGGGCTTTTGGGCAGTGCGGGGCAAGGACGTGAAGGTCGGTGTGTGTGTGTGTGTTGCTGGTCCGTGGCTGGTGTGGCTCATCATCTGCATTTTGGCAAAGGAAGCCCCGCCTGGGTTGTGCCTTCCGTCCTTCTTCTTCCCCTCCCAGAGGGAAACCTCCAGTCCTGGTTTGGGAAGATCCAGATCCATAGAAGGAAAGACAGCGGGATCCACTCATGACTCTTATTAATCCATTAGTCTGGAGGGTTGTGTCTTGATCGCAGGTGTACAAAGGCTGACAGTTAACTTCTGGGATGGGCGATTGGCCCAGAGCCCCCCAGCCGACTTTCAGCCAAAGGTGGGATTCGAACCCAGGACCTCTCAGTTTCTAGACTGCTACTTTGACCACCGGGCCACCTCAGGCAGACTCCGCGCAGGGAGAGTGAGCAGCCCCCGCCCCACGCAAGCTCCAGGCAGGCCGCCCTGACTCCCTGGAGGGCCTGGCTCTGCCCGGCTAGGAAGGCAGCCAGGAGCAGCCTCCGATTCGGACCTGAACCGCCTTCAAGCCCAGCGCAGAAGAATCGGAATGAAATGTATTCTGCGCATCGGTTCCTCCGTGGAGCCCGCGGCAGAGATGGCCTGGATTCCCCGCGTGGGAAAATGGGGGCCCCGAAGACCAAAAAGAGGGAAAGAGAGCGAGAATCTCGCTCCGGGGGGGGGAGCCGCGGAGGCCGGGCGAGGAAGCTCAGCCCCGGGTGCGAGAAAGGAGGGAGGGCCCGATCCCCTCGGGGGGAGACCAGGCGGAGCTGCTCGGCTGACAAGCAGGTTAACGGGGGACGTCTCGGCTTTTCTGGGCCATTTTGGCTTCGGTTGCGCTCAAGAGGGAACCCCACGCCTTGCAAAAGTCCCCAAAAGTCCCGTCTAGGGCTGCCAGGAACCCCCCTTGAACTGCACCCCCCCCATTCCGAAAGGATCCCCCCTCCCACTTTCTCCGCTTCTCTCTTTGAGACAACTCCCTCCTCCTTCAGGTGAAGCCCCAAAGGACTCTGCCCGGAGACCGATGACGCTCAAGCAGGGAGAACTCTCATTGGTCCTTCCGCTGGTTCGGGACCTTCCCACCTCCAAAGCCGGAGATGAACGCTTCCTGCCCCCAATTCAGACCCCCGACCCCTCCTCTGGGGCTGGAGCTTTGATTGCATCATTGCGGAGGCTTCTGACCTATGGGCCACCCAGTCCTGGGCCTTCTTGGAATTGTAGCTGATGGACCTGCCGGATGATGGAATGGAGAAGGGGCTCCTGGAGGCCATTCACTTGCGTCCGATTTGCGGACTGGGTTCAGGCAAGACATGAGGACATAAACTCAAAGGAACCAAACTGTGGGCTTCCTATACTGTTTAATCCAGTGTTTGTCATCTCTGGCAACTGAAATTTATTAATTATTAGTTTTAAATTTCTTGAATTAAACAGGAGTGGAAAGAAGAAAAAAAGGTAAGTATAGAAAAAAGAGCATTGTGCCACAAGACACACACACACACACACACAGTTCACAAATCCTTTATATATGCAAAATATAAAATTTTATGCAAGAATTACAGTAAAGGATACCCATAGTTCTAACAGCCAAAGCCCAGTTTACATCTTTAAGTAACTGTTCAGAAGCTGCAAGTAACAGCCGGATTTCCTGGAGGAATCAGGCCCACAAATTTCTCTTTCCAAGGTTGGAGATCAAAAGGCAGAGAGGCCATTTCTGTGCTCTCTCCATCAAGATCCAGAGAGCTGAGATGCCCTTGAAGAGGAGAGGGACCTGGGCAATTCCTGGGAGCTACCGGTCCAGGTGAAAGTCCAAGGATCCACTCACAATGCTGATGTCCCCTGTTATTTTAGGTCTCCCGGGGCTGCAGCAGGAATAGACACAACATCAAAGGCTTGGTCTCCGGTCTACAAATGGAGCCGCACCAGTGTTGCCAAACACATCTGGGTCCCCCTTCTCGGAGGAAGGTGGACTTGTTGCCAAGCATGAATAAGGAACATGCATTAATTCACATCTGGAGGCCATCAGATTTGGGCAGGCTGTTCTAATATGTTATCAACAACTAACAGAGACTTAACAGCAATGAATGAACAGGTGGGAGACCCCTGTCCAGCAATTAATGATCGGTTCTGCCTATTTTTTTTAAACATGGTGACTGCAACTTCAATGTGATGGTGCATTTCTTTAAGACACAAGAATTGTTCCTTTATCTGAGGAAAGTATTCACTATATGAGGAACAGTCAACTCTATTGTATGTCTTTTTAAGTACTCTTGGTAAATCAAATTGCATCAAATCAAATCAAATCAAGTTTATTATAATGAAAGACCAGAGACCAGAACAAATAAAAATACTCAGGAATATGCAGTTAAAAATTCTAAAATGAAATAATAAGCAACAGATAAACTCTATATTAAAATCACAATTTGGCATCCAATGTCAGTTACACATGGCCTAACGATATTATAATATCGCTACTTAAACTGTGAGGCCCATAGTCATTAAATGCAAAGGAGTTGCAATGCAAAAGGGTTTGCTACTTTAGTTGTGTAAAATAGCTACGGTGGATTGTTCACGTGTTTCCCATGAATCCCCAGCGCTGCTGCGGAGATTCTAGCCACCTTTGCTGTAACCACAGTCTGTTGCTCCTTAAGCAGCCTCTGGAGCTAAGCAGTGTCGGAATGGCCAGGATGCCTCTTGGTTATTGGGTTTAAGGTATCTCCATAGAAAGAGCATCGAAGGAGTCCATGTCCAATGTCTGTCCAGGAGAGGAGGGAGGACTGGGGGAGGGAGGGAGGGAGGGAGGGAGGGAGGTGGGGTGGGGGACTTGCTACCTCGTGTGCCAGGTGAGTCTGGCCGGAGAGGGATCTGGGAGCCAGAACCGAGCAGCCGAATAGGCTGAGCAGTCGGGGGCCGAACAGCCCGCAGGAGAGGAGGAGAGACGAGAGCAGCCAGAAGCTGAAATGGGAGCTGAGGGGTCCCCAGGAGAGGCCTCGAGGCAGCAGAGACCCCCAGAGGCCACAAGGCTGAGGGAGCAGGGGGGCAGAATTGGAACACAGGGCTGGGTGGAAGGTCTTGGAGGCAGGCAGAAGCGCCTGCTGCTCCAGAGCCTCTCAGGGGGAAGCAAGAGAAGGAGGAGGCCATGCCTAACATCTACCTGCACTTTCCCTCCCCCCCACCCTCATGCATCCACCCCATCCCACCCCATAGATGGCCTCTCCCACTGGTCAGACAAGCACATCCACACCACACCAGACCCAACTCTCAGCCCATAAAGAAACTGGCAAACATCCCATTCAACCCCTCTGGCTCTAAGCCTCTGGGGAGCCCCCCAAACATACTTAATCAGGCACAGGGATCTTAACCAACAGTAAGAGTCAAAGAGAGTTGGAAGGGACCTTGGAGGTCTTCTAGTCCAAGCACTGCTCCAGCAGGCTAATAGTTTTTTTTTTTTATTCAAAAAGTTTTACAGAAATTTCCCCCCCCCTTTCCCCACCTCCCTCCCCTCCCTTCGCAACCCCTCCCCCGACTTCCCGGAACGAGCACAAGGTATAGTTAAAATAAAACAAACATATGCTAAAAATTTTCGTCCCAACTTAATTATACCCTACAATCATCAATTCCTAACTTCCCCAAAACAATCAAAATAATACATCATAATCATTCAAAAACAGTCTGATAACTCTTAGTCTGATATCTACTTTGAATATAGTCAATCCATTTTTTCCATTCCTTTAAGTATCTTTCTTGCGTATTGTCTTTCAAAAAGGCTGATATCTTCGCCATCTCAGCCAAATTGGCAACCTTCAATATCCATTCTTCTATTGTAGGTACTTCTTTTTTCTTCCAGTATTGTCCTATTAGTAATCTTGCTGCTGTTATTAGATTTAAAATAAATTTAGTCTCAATTACTGTACAGTCCGTAATAATTCCCAACAAAAAAAATTGCGGCAGGAACTTTATCTTCTTTTTCAAAACATTTTGTAAAATCCACCAAATTTTTATCCAAAAGGCCTTTATATCCTTACAAGTCCACCAAATATGAAAATATGTAGCATCCTCACAATTGCATCTCCAACATTTTGCTTGCATATCTGGGTACATACACGATAATGGGGCTCCCCTTGAAGGGCATCCGGAGGCTGCAGTTAGTTCAGAATGCGGCTGCGCGGGTTATAGAGGGAGCCCCTCGTGGCTCCCGTATGACACCTATCCTGCGCAGACTGCACTGGCTACCTGTGACCTTCCGGGTGCGCTTCAAGGTGTTAGTAACCACCTTTAAAGCGCTCCATGGCATAGGGCCGGGTTACCTACGGGACCACCTACTGCTACCGAATACCTCTCACCGACCTGTGCGCTCTCACAGAGAGGGACTCCTCAGGGTGCCGTCAGCTAGACAGTGTCGTCTGGCGACACCCAGGGGAAGGGCCTTCTCTGTGGGGGCTCCCACCCTCTGGAACGAACTCCCCCCAGGACTCCGTCAACTTCCGGACCTCCGAACCTTCCGTCGCGAGCTTAAGACGCATTTATTCATCTGTGCAGGACTGGCTTAGATTTTTAGATTTTAAATTTAGATTTTAAATTTATAGATTTTTAAATTTACAGGGGTTTAAATTTGGTTTTAAGATTTATATTTATATTTTTAATATTTGGCATTAGAATAAGATTTTTAATAGTTATTTTAATTGTATATAAATGTTTTATGTGCCTGTGAACCGCCCTAAGTCCTTCGGGAGATAGGGCGGTATACAAATTTGAATAAATAAATAAATAAATAAATAAATTTCTTAGGATCTAAGTGCCATCTATAAAACATTTTATAAAAATTTTCCCTCAGATTCTGTGCCTGCGTGAATTTAACATTTCTAACCCAATTTTTTCCCCAAGTTTCCAATAATATTGGCTCCTGAAAATTTTGTGCCCACTTTATCATACAGTCCTTTACCAAGTCCCTTTCAGAATCTATTTCAAGTAACACATTATACAATCTCTTTATATGCTCCTGAGACTGATTTCTAATTTGCTTTACCAAATTTCCCTCATTCTGCTCTATACCAATTTTCTGATCTTTCTTCCATCTAGCACGTAGTTGCTCATATTGAAACCAAGTATAATTTTCCCCTTCTTCTTTTAGTACGTGCAGAGATTTTAATTGCAAATTACCTCTTTCAGTATACAAAAGATCTTTATATGTAATCATTTCCTGATTCTGTTCTATATTTATATTCTCTATTGTATGTCTAGGACTTGCCCATATAGGAACCTTATAATTTAGTTTGTAAGAATATTTTTCCAAACACATGAAGAGCAGATCTTAACACATGATTTTTAAAGGCCTTATCGACTTTTTGTCATAAATTAAATATGCATGCCATCTATAAAACATTTTATAAAATTTTCCTCAGATTCTGTGCCTGCGTGAATTTAACATTTCTAACCCAATTTTTTCCCCAAGTTTACAATAATATTGGCTCCTGAAAATTTTGTGCCCACTTTATCATACAGTCCTTTACCAAGTCCCTTTCAGAATCTATTTCAAGTAACACATTATACAATCTCTTTATATGCTCCTGAGACTGATTTCTAATTTGCTTTACCAAATTTCCTCATTCTGCTCTATACCAATTTTCTGATCTTTCTTCCATCTAGCACGTAGTTGCTCATATTGAAACCAAGTATAATTTTCCCTTCTTCTTTAGTACGTGCAGAGATTTTAATTGCAAATTACCTCTTTCAGTATACAAAAGATCTTTACATGTAATCATTTCCTGATTCTGTTCTATATTTATATTCTCTATTGTATGTCTAGGACTTGCCCATATAGGAACCTTATAATTTAGTTTGTAAGAATATTTTTCCAAACACATGAAGAGCAGATCTTAACACATGATTTTTAAAGGCCTTATCGACTTTTTGTCATAAATTAAATATGCATGCCATCTATAAAACATTTTATAAAATTTTCCTCAGATTCTGTGCCTGCGTGAATTTAACATTTCTAACCCAATTTTTTCCCCAAGTTTCCAATAATATTGGCTCCTGAAAATTTTGTGCCCACTTTATCATACAGTCCTTTACCAAGTCCCTTTCAGAATCTATTTCAAGTAACACATTATACAATCTCTTTATATGCTCCTGAGACTGATTTCTAATTTGCTTTACCAAATTTCCCTCATTCTGCTCTATACCAATTTTCTGATCTTTCTTCCATCTAGCACGTAGTTGCTCATATTGAAACCAAGTATAATTTTCCCCTTCTTCTTTTAGTACGTGCAGAGATTTTAATTGCAAATTACCTCTTTCAGTATACAAAAGATCTTTATATGTAATCATTTCCTGATTCTGTTCTATATTTATATTCTCTATTGTATGTCTAGGACTTGCCCATATAGGAACCTTATAATTTAGTTTGTAAGAATATTTTTTCCAAACACGCAGAAGAGCAGATCTTAACACATGATTTTTAAAGGCCTTATCGACTTTTTTGTCATAAATTAAATATGCATGCCATCCATATAGCAAATCATAACCTTCTATATTCAAAATTCTTTCCTCCGTTAAATTAAACCAATCACTTATTACAGAGAGAGCAGCTGCTTCATAGTATAATTTAAAATTGGGCATTTTTAAACCTCCCCTTTCCCGGGAATCTTGAATTATTTTCATTTTTTTACTAGCTTTTTTACCTTCCCATATAAATTTATTAATTCCCTTCTGCCATTCCTCAAGATTCTTATCTCTCTTAATTATTGGTATCATCTGAAAGAGGAATAAAAATCTAGGTAAAACATTCATTTTAATAGCAGCTATTCTCCCCAGCAAGGATAATTGCAATTTTTTCCAAACAATCAACTCCTTCTGAACTTTTTGCCATAAAATCTCATAGTTATTCTTATACAATTTCACATTTGACGATGTAATATAGACACCTAAGTATTTAACCTTCTTTACAATTTCAAATCCTGTTATTTCCTCTAATTTTTCTTTCTGTTGTCTGGCCATATTTTTTATTATCACTTTTGTCTTTTTCTGATTTACCTTAAACCCTGAAATCTTCCCATATTGATCAATTATTTCCAACAAAGATTTACTAGAGTTTATAGGGTTTGTTAAGGTAATCACCAGGTCATCTGCAAAAGCTCTCAGCTTATATTCATGTTGTCTAACTTTAATTCTTCTATCTCCTTTACTTCTCGTATTTTATCCAATAATGGTTCTAGAGTTAGAATAAACAATAATGGTGATAAAGGACATCCCTGTCTTGTTCCTTTCGCAATCTTAAAAGGTTCTGTTAAGCTACCATTAATTATAATCTGTGCTGTTTGCTCTCCATAAATTGCCCTAATTATTCTTATAAAACCATCTCCAAATTGCATCTTTTCTATTAATTTAAATAAAAAATCCCAATGCAATCGATCAAAAGCTTTCTCTGCATCAAGAAAAATAAATGCTGCTGGAATAAAAATTTTCTTTTCTAAATACTCCAGTAAATTGACAATCTGCCTAACATTATTCCTCATCTGTCTCCCTTTTATAAATCCAGATTGATCATTATGAATTCTTCGCTGCAAAATCAACATTAATCTATTAGCTATTATTTTAACAAAAATCTTATAATCATTATTTAAAAGCGAGATTGGCCTATAATTCCCAGGTTTGGAACAATCCTGTTCCTCTTTTGGTATCAATGAAATAAAAGAGGTTCTCCATGAGGGGGGAATTCCCCCTCCTAATTGTATCTGATTAAATAATTCCTTAAGTGGACCTAACATCTCATCCTGTAAACATGTTTTTTAAGGCTCTGGTGATGAGGAACTCAGCTGGGATGGCCAGAGGAGCCTTTTAAAGCCCCCCCCCCTTTTCCTTTTATTCCCCTTCGGCTGAAGAGGTTTTTTTAAAAAAAACTTTTAAAGTGTTCTGATAATCCCTGCTCAGCCCAGCGATCATCAGAGGGTTTTGTTTTTTTTTACTTTTAAAGGTATATTTTCGGCTGAAGAAAAACTTTTAAAAGTAAAAAAAAAACCTCTGCTGATGGTGCGGCTCAGCAGAGGCAGGGGGAGCGGGGCCAGGAATTTTTGCTACCGGTCCTCCGAACCCGCAGCTGCCATCGCTACCTAATCAGGAGAGCCCGTGTGAACCGGGAGCATTTCACCCCTGGTCATAGGATACAAATAAGCAATCAGGAAACAATCAATAGCAATATAAATTGAAAGGATACAAGCAACAAAGTTATAATCATACAGTCATAAGTGGGAGGACACAGGTGATGAAAACGATGAGAAGATTAATAGTACTGCAGATTTAGTAAATAGTTTGACAGTGTTGAGAGAATGATTTGCTTAGCAGAGTGATGGCGTTTGGGAAGAAACTATTCTTGGGTCTAGTTGTTCTGTTGTGCAGTGCTCTATAGCGTCGTTTTGAGGGTAGGAGTTGAAACAGTTTATGTCCAGGATGTGAGGGATCTGTAAATATTTTCACGGCCCTCTTCTTGATTCGTGCAGTATACAGGTCCTCAATGGAAGGCAGGTTGGTAGCCATTGTTTTTTCTGCAGTTCTAATGATCCTCTGAAGTTTGTGTCTGTCTTGTTGGGCTGCAGAACCGAACCAGACAGTTCTAGAGGTGCAAATGACAGACTCCATAATTCCTCTGTAGAACTGGATCAGCAGCTCCTTGGGCAGTTTGAGCTTTCTGAGTTGGTGCACAAAGAACATTCTTTGTTGTCAATTTTTGATGACGTTTTTGATATTAGCTGTCCATTTCAGATCTTGCGATATGGTAGAGCCTAGAAATTTGAAGGTTTCTACTGTTGATACTGTGTTGTCTAGTATTGTAAGAGGTGGAAGTATGGAAGGGTTTCTCCTAAAGTCTACCACCATTTCTATGGTTTTGAATGTGTTCAGTTCCAGATTGTTCTGGTTGCTCCACGAGGCTAGTTGTTCAACCTCACGTCTGTATGAAGATTCATCATTGTCTCCAATGAGACCAATCACTGTTGTGTCATCTACGAACTTCAATAGTTTGACAGATGAATCGTTGGAGATGCAGTCATTGGTATACAGAGAGAAGAGACGTGGGGAGAGCACACAGCCTTGGGGTAGGGCTGTGCTAATTGTACAGGCATCTGATGTGATTCTGCTTAGCTTCACCTGCTGCTTCCTGTTAGTTAAGAAGCTTGTGATCCACTTACAAGTCTGTTCAGGTACTTGTAGCTGGTTCAGCTTAGTTAGAAGAGTGTCTGGTATGATGGTGTTGAATGCTGAGCTAAAGTCTACAAAGAGGACCCTTGCATAGGTCTTTGGAGATTCAAGATGTTGTAGGATGTAGTGCGGAGGGGAGAGAACATATCCCATGTTGCTCAGCCACCCCTTTCTTTCCATGGGGCACTCGGGAAAGCAAAGCCCAGACTCATGGAGAAAGTCCAGGATGGCCAGGAAGGAGGAGGGGATCTGGGGCATTCCTGGGAAGAGACTAACCTGGTTTATGGGTCCCAGGGTTGAATGTTGTGGGGGACCAGCCTTGCTTGGGCTCCGTGTCCTTCCAGGAGAGGCTCCTGTGGGGGAGAAGCCATGCAGGGCTGGGTCTTTGAGGGGGGATCCGGGGTTGCCCTGGAGGAAAATGCAGCCGGCCTCACCCTAGAGAGGACCCTCCATGACTCTGAGGAAGATGGGGGTCCCCCGTGGCCCCTCGAAACCCTCCAACTGAGGAGACCCTCTTCATTGCAGCCTTTTCTGCAATTCTGGGAGGTTTTGCTTCTTTCTTAGCCCCCCCCCAAAGCTTTGAATTTTGCTCTTTATTTGACCTCCCCCCACTTTTGGCTTGGCGTCTTCAGCCTCTTCTCCATCAGACTGAGGGCAGGGAAGCTCCCAGGCAACCGCCTCTTCCTGCCGTTTGATTGGCTACAGGGTTGTCATGGCAAAGGGGGTGGGCCAGGAATAGAGGGGCAGCCTGGATGTTTGTCTTCCCTGGGAACTGGAGGCTTTGAATGCGAAATCTGCTTTCTTTTAGGAAATCCTGCTCAGATGAATTTGCCACTTTTACGGAGCCTTTCTAAAAGACCCAATAAATGGTGAAAGCATTGTTAGTAAAAACAGCAACACTGAATTTATACACACACACACACACAAACATAAAGGTATCTTTAATGTTTTTCCATTGAAGAAAAAGTTTGTTGATTCAAGTAAAAAAAATACGGGTCTAATTTTTCTCTGGTCTTCCTATTTACAGCAACAGAAAGGAGAAGTTGTTCTCCCTGAATGAGCAGCTCCTGCGTCAAAATGCCCAGCTTGTGGAAAAGAACGCACAACTCTGCAGGGAGCTGGAGGAGAAGCAGAGGAGGTGAGAAATTTTGAGACAGCAACCCTGACTTTCTCTTCCAGGATTTCCTATTCAGTTCTTAGGGGGCTAATTCCCCTCTTGTCTTCCCATTTTACAGAATAAAGATTTTGGAACAGCAGAACCGCCATCTCCACTGCAGGTTCTGCAGCAAGCTGGGGAGAAGCAGGAGCTCCTGGGGAGAACCAAGCGTTGCGGGAACAACTGGACAGGTAAGAAATACTGTGTTTTCCCCAAAAAATATGACCTACCTGAAAATAAGTCCTAGCCTGAAATTAGAAGGCTAATTTCTCTCCAGTCTTCTAAATTTACAGAAAAGAAACCGTCATAGGGGATATGACAAATGAGAGGATGGACCTTCAGGGTAAAATTGAGGGGCTTACGCTGGAGAAGGTCGCTTTAGCAGAGGAAAGGAGACGATAAGAAAGGACTTCACGGAGCGACTGAGGAGGTGAGACACGGACTTTCTCAGACCATCCATGACAAATGCACTCATTTCCTGACTGTGTTTAAATTCAGAACATTAATCAAAGTTGTTGCATTACTGGAAGGAAAGAAAAAAAAAGAAAGGAAGGAAGGAAGGAAGGAAGGAAGGAAGGAAGGAAGGAAGGGAGGAAATATTTGGTTGCTTCTCAGGATTGACGTCTCTCCTTCTGATTCTTCCAGGGAGAAACTTTCCTGCCAAATCCTGAAAGAGAGAGAACGGCAGGAATCCCACAAAGACCCAGGAGGAGATCTCAGAGGATCTCTAGAGATCTGGGGAACTCTGGAAACATCTGCAAAGACCTTCAAGTAGCTCCTCCCCCTCCCCAAGGAGAAACCGTTCTTTCTCTCCGCCACAGCCCTGAAAAGCCTCTGGGAACCAGGCAAGAGTGAACCCCATTTTTCCATGACTTTTGGGGGTTCCGTAGAAGATCATGATCCCCTCACGCAACTTCCAGGGGATCCGTGAGGTCACGAGACCCTACCCCATTCTCATCCTGCCTTTGTTCCCTGCGAAGGATTCTTCCTCTGGTGGATTTGAAAGAGCGGATGGCATCAGTGGTGGGCAAGAGACCCTCCTGTCCTCAGCAAAACCTTTCTTTCAAAGCCCACCGACCAAAAATGTGGCCTTTTCTTCTCAGGAATCCGTGAAACTGAAGCTCAAGCAAGAAGATTGCAGGGATAGAAGAATCAACATTGCAGCAGTCCCGGAAAGGAAAGGGAAGGGAAGGGAAGGAGGGGAGAGGAGGGGAAGGGAAAGGAAAGGAAAGGGCTTTCAAAGGAAAGTGGGCTGAATGTGGCTGGAAAAGACTCAGAGGCCAAGATCAGGATGAGGATCTCGAATTAATACATCGGGGTGAGCTCCCGTTACTTGTCCCAGCTTCTGCCAACCTAGCAGTTTTGAAAGCACGTAAAAATGCAAGTAGAAAAAATAGGGACCACCTTTGGTGGGAAGGGAACAGCGTTCCGTGAGCCTTTGGCGTTGAGTCATGCTGGCCACATGACCACGGAGACGTCTTCGGACAGTGCTGGCTCTTCGGCTTTGAAATGGAGATGAGCACCACCCCCTAGAGTTGGCAACGACTAGCACGTATGTACGAGGGGAACCTTTACCTTTACCTAAAGCTCTGCTGAGTATATGGGGGGGGGGGTTTGCAAGCCTGAAGAAAATCTTCCTCTCCCAATGGACTCCATAAGGAAAGCCCTCCTAAAGGAGAGGAACTGGGCTCAATTAACAACTGGAGAGAATTTTCTGTAGTATCCGAAATTAGAGAGGAAAGAAATCACACGGTTTGAAACCTGCTCCAAAGGAAGGTATTCCTATTACTGTTAAGCAAGGCAATAAGGAACCATGCTGGTCAGATGGCAGTTCAAGACACGGAGCTCTAATGTCAAGTTCGGAAGAAAAAGAACAAGAATCCAACCTTCAGAAGGTTGCTTTCAAATGAGAAAGTTTTGCAGAATTGCGATTTGGAAAAATAAATCAAACTTGTGATTTGAAAAAAAGAAACCCAGAACTTCAAGAGGACTCCAACTTCAAAAAAGCTACTACAGAAGAAGAACAGCACAAAAGAGATTTCCAAACCAGGAACTGGATTAACACCAATGTCTACAGAATCAAGACCAGAGCATGAAAGAGATTTTTCAACAGGATCCCAACATTGAGGAAGCTGTTCTACAAAAACAAACAATAAAACTGGGTATAGTGTTAAAGAAGTTTCCAAACGAAGGCAAGGGATGGAAACTAATCAAGGAGGGATTCAACCTACAAATAAGGAGAAATTTCCTGACAGTGAGAACAAGCAGCCAACGGAACAGAAGCGGTGGGAGCTTCATCACTTGGGGGGGGGGTTTCAAGAAGAGACTGGACGGCCATCAGTCAGAAATGATATGCAGTCTCCTGTTTGGGTGGGGGGTTGGACTAGATGACCTACAAGGTCCCTTCCAACTCTGTTAATTTTTTCTAGTTTCTAGAGAGACTGGGAAGGATTCCATGCATGGATGAATACGGTGAATGAAACGGCAAATGCAGAAATGCTTAATTCCTTCTTTGAACCTTTTTTTAGGCAAAAAGGAAAAAAACAAAATATGAAAAGGACACAGAGAATCGGTATACAATTCCACCCACTGTGTAGTCCTTCATAGAGCTACATCTCCATGGGGTGAAATATTCAGAGGGGTACCTCAAATATCTGCCTTGGGCCCAGGACTCTTCCACATCTCCCTAAATGATCTTATGTGAGGGGACAGAAAGGGAAAATCATCGTTTGCAGATGGCACCAGGCTTATGGGAATTATTAGAATATAAGCTCAATAACCAGAAGACTTCGATGCTACCTAGCGAGATGCAGTTCATTGCTGAGAAAAGGAAGGATCTGCAGGATCCTTAGCAGGAAACCCCAGTGCCTAGGTACAGAATGGGCGTTACCTGGCTCAGCAGTGGGACCTGTGGAAGGATCTCGTGGCAAAGCACTTAAGGATCTGCCAGAACTCTGCTGCAGATGACAAAATAGGCCAAGGCAGCCTTAGGCAGCAAGAAAAGAGGGGTAGATTCAAGATGGCGAGAAGTGCTGGTACCGCTTTATGTCTCACTGGTCAGACCACCCTTGGAATACTTTGTGCAATTCTGGTCACCCCGAAAAAGAAAAAGTTGTTGAGATTCTGGACAGTGTGAAGAGAAGAGGAACAAAGTTGATTTAAGGCATAGAGTCTAAATCATTTGATGAACGGTTGAGGGAGTTTGCTCTGTCTACCTGAGACGAGGTGGGAAGGATTGGGCAGCCATGATAGAATCTTCCGGCACTTTTAGGGGCTCTGACAGAGAAGAGGGGAGTGATTTCAACTCCAGAGCACTGGAGGGAAGGACAAGAGGAAATGGGTGGGAGTTTGTTAAAGAGAGACCAAATCTAGAAGTCAGGAGAAATTTTCAGTCAGTAGGAACAATTAAGCAGTGGAATAAGTTGCCTCCATCTCTGGAAGTTTTCAAAGTGGACAAGAGAATCATTTGACTGGGATGGTATAAAGTTCCTGCCTTGAGCAGAGGGTTGGACTAGAAGACCTCCAAAGTCCCTTCCAGGGCTATCAATCTCTCTCCTATGTTCTACCATCCCTAAGACAACTTCTCCACCTATCGGCCACTGCCCAGCTCTAGTTGGCCTTGGTGGCCCCTGGCTTCCCCCTCCTGTTGCTCCTCTCTTGCAGCCTCCGGAGCAGCAGGAGTTTCTGCCTGCCCCCGAGACCCTCAACCCAGCCCTGTCTTCCAGCTCTGCCACCAGCTCCATCAGCCTTGCGGCCTCTGGGGGTCTCTGCTGCCTCTAGGCGTCTCCTGCAGACCCCTCAGCTCCCAGTTCAGCTTCTAGCTGTTCTCCTCTCTCCTCCTCTCCTGCAGGCTGCTTGGATCCTTCGGCTATTTGGTTCTGGCTCCCAGATCCGGCTCTCCCCACAGCAGAGCCCTCACCGTCATCACTGCTGCCCGTCGGCCTCAGCTGGCACTCCTGAGACTTGGAGCTGAGCCTGGAGACTCACCTCTACCAACCTCACCTCACCACTGCCACGGCCATCACCTCCACCCTCCTTCTTGGCTCGGAGCCCTGGGATTCCTCAGTGCTCAGTGCTGGGTGGCTGGGAGGCTTTCAGCTCAACTGGCAGTCCTGCAGTGACTGGCAAGGGGAGGGTAAGGGGGGGGCTTCACCTGGTAAGGGTGGGGCTCGCATGACTCCCCTGGCACACTGGGTGGCAAGTCAAGGGAAGGGAGGGGAACAATCTCTTTTCTTTCTCAAATGGGTAAAAGGCCGCCATTCCTCCATTCCAGCTATGGGGAGAGTGTCAGCAAAGTTCTCCCTTGTGCTGGTCACTCAGGAGGGCCAACATCCTTTCTGAAGAAGCCCACTTGGCTGGTGACTTCTCTGTGGAGAGCTTCGCTGTCTTTCTCCAAACACCTCTTCTGCAGCTCTCATTCTTGGATCGCCCTTCTGACCTGGTTCACTCCTTCTCTGTTGTCCTCCAGAGTTTTCTGCTGGTCTCCCATTGTGGCCTGGTAAACACAGGTCTGCTGCTGATGCAGATGGTTGAGCTGCTTCTTCTCATTTCCCCTCACATTCTGAAGAGGGGTGACTTTCTGCTTCAGTTGGCTGGAGTGGCTTTTCTCCACAAAGTGGAACTTTGGTCCATCTCAGCCAGTCCATGCTGCAGACTCTAGAGGTGCTTCTTTACTTCTTGAGAAGTTTCCAGACCTCTTTGAGGAGTTTCTCAGAGGTTCCAAGGCAGCCTTCTCAAGTCTGAGGAAGGCCACTTGGCTAGTAACCTCAGACATTTCTTTCTGGAGTTGTTCAGTTTGTTTCACCAAAGATTTGTTCTCTAGCTTTAACTGGTAGATGATTGTGTTGGCATGGTCCAAGCTTCCTTTCTTCTCCAGCAGAGTTTTCTGCTGGTCTCCCATTGTGGCCTGGTAAACACAGGTCTGCTGCTGATGCAGATGGTTGAGCTGCTTCTTCTCATTTCCCCTCACATTCTGAAGAGGGGTGACTTTCTGCTTCAGTTGGCTGGAGTGGCTTTTCTCCACAAAGTGGAACTTTGGTCCATCTCAGCCAGTCCATGCTGCAGACTCTAGAGGTGCTTCTTTACTTCTTGAGAAGTTTCCAGACCTCTTTGAGGAGTTTCTCAGAGGTTCCAAGGCAGCCTTCTCAAGTCTGAGGAAGGCCACTTGGCTAGTAACCTCAGACATTTCTTTCTGGAGTTGTTCAGTTTGTTTCACCAAAGATTTGTTCTCTAGCTTTAACTGGTAGATGATTGTGTTGGCATGGTCCAAGCTTCCTTTCTTCTCCAGCAGAGTTTTCTGCAGGTCTTCTGTTGTGGTCTGAAGTTGATCCATGGTCTGTTTGAGGCAACTGTGTTGCTCTTTCATCCGTTGTTTGTCTTTCTTGAATTCCTGGATCTGAAAGTCAAAGGAATCTCTCAGCTGTTTAATCTGGAGATGGAGGCCATCAATGCTCCCTGAAAAAATAGCCCAAGAATATTCTTGATAGGACCACTTCTTCCCTGGTGCTGACCTGTTTGAAAAATGGAGAGACACAGTCACTTCCTCTCTCAGTTCAGGGACATTTTGCTAACCGGCCTTAAGTCCACAGATGCCTTCAAGTGGTCCAGTTTGAGAAACACTGACATAATCCATCACAACTGATCTCCCTTCAAACTGTCCTGACTTCCCATTTGATTCTGGCTCCCAGATCCGGCTCTCCCCACAGCAGAGCCCTCACCGTCATCACTGCTGCCCGTCGGCTTCAGCTGGCACTCCTGAGACTTGGAGCTGAGCCTGGAGACTCACCTCTACCAACCTCACCTCACCACTGCCACGGCCATCACCTCCACCCTCCTTCTTGGCTCGGAGCCCTGGGATTCCTCAGTGCTCAGTGCTGGGTGGCTGGGAGGCTTTCAGCTCAACTGGCAGTCCTGCAGTGACTGGCAAGGGGAGGGTAAGGGGGGGGCTTCACCTGGTAAGGGTGGGGCTCGCATGACTCCCCTGGCACACTGGGTGGCAAGTCAAGGGAAGGGAGGGGCAGGCCTGGATAAGTGCTGAGTCATGGAGCCACACCCATGGCCTATAAAGGATCTGCTTTCTGGCATTCTCTGAGTCAGGCAAAGTCTAAACATATCTTGCTGAAGTCACTTTCTGGTCTCCTGCCTGCCCTGAGGACTTTGCTAGGACTTTGGCAGAGCTGCAGAGGCACTCCTGATTCGGATTTCCCTGACCCGGCTATCAGCGGAGAAGTGGGACACGACACCACCTTTGGCTGAAAGTCGGCTGGGGGCTCTGGGCCAATCACGATCCCAGAAGTTAACTGTCAGCCTTTGTTAATTGTCAACCTGCGATCAAGACACAACCACACCAGCCATGGACCAGCAACACACACACACACACACACACACACACACACACACACACACACACACACACACACACCGACCTTCAGGTCCTTGTCCCGCACTGCCAAAAAAACCCGCTGCTCTTTGGAGGGGAGCCGCAGCCCCCGGCCGCCTTCGACCTCCCACCATGGAGGACCCACCTCACAGGGCTGTTGTTGTGGGGAAAGAGGAAGAAGAAGAGTTGGACATGTTCACCTCCTTCAGTTATTTGAAAAATAAAAAAGCAGAGAGAGAAAAAGGCAGTGGCCGACCTCGCCTGCTCTCAAGAAAACCGCCTGGATGCAGCCGTCCAATTCATGGGGTGATCCCACCACACGAAGGGAGGGTGGCTTTCATTCCCTTGGGACCTGAAGAGTGACCAGCCGATGTCGGAAATACTTAATGACAATGACTATTGCAAGGACCCACCTCCAGGACCCGAGGGGTTGGGGGAGGGGCTCTCGGATGGGGCTGCTCCACCCCAGAAGGACCCGGGGAAGTGGGGGGGGGAGGGTTGGAGGGTCCTGCTGGAAGACGAGGCGGCAGTGGTGACCAGCAGGGCCTTTGCCCAAAATCCACCCTGGATTAACACTCACAATGGTTAAGGCAGCAGGCTAGGAAGCAAGAGATCCTGAGTTCAAGTCCTGCCTTAGCCCTGAAAGCCTCTTTCCTGACCTCGGGACAGAGACTCTCTTTCAGACAAGCCCACCTCACAGGGCTGTTGTTGTGGGGGAAAGAGGAAGAAGAAGAAGAGTTGGACATGTTCACCTCCTTCAGTTATTTGAAAAAATAAAAAAGCAGAGAGAGAAAAAGGCAGTGGCCGACCTCGCCTGCTCTCAAGAAAACCGCCTGGATGCAGCCGTCCAATTCATGGGGTGATCCCACCACACGAAGGGAGGGTGGCTTTCATTCCCTTGGGACCTGAAGAGTGACCAGCCGATGTCGGAAATACTTAATGACAATGACTATTGCAAGGACCCACCTCCAGGACCCGAGGGGTTGGGGGAGGGGCTCTCGGATGGGGCTGCTCCACCCCAGAAGGACCCGGGGAAGTGGGGGGGGAGGGTTGGAGGGTCCTGCTGGAAGACGAGGCGGCAGCGGTGACCAGCAGGGCCTTTGCCCAAAATCCACCCTGGATTAACACTCACAATGGTTAAGGCAGCAGGCTAGGAAGCAAGAGATCCTGAGTTCAAGTCCTGCCTTAGCCCTGAAAGCCTCTTTCCTGACCTCGGGACAGAGACTCTCTTTCAGACAAGCCCACCTCACAGGGCTGTTGTTGTGGGGGAAAGAGGAAGAAGAAGAAGAGTTGGACATGTTCACCTCCTTCAGTTATTTGAAAAAATAATAAAGCAGAGAGAGAAAGGCAGTGGCCGACCTCGCCTGCTCTCAAGAAAACCGCCTGGATGCAGCCGTCCAATTCATGGGGTGATCCCACCACACGAAGGGAGGGTGGCTTTCATTCCCTTGGGACCTGAAGAGTGACCAGCCGATGTCGGAAATACTTAATGACAATGACTATTGCAAGGACCCACCTCACTCTGCCATCAATCAACCCCCTCATTTTCTCAAGGTCGATCTTTGGGGTCTCAATGCCTCTCCAACTGGGACATCCCAAGCCAATTATTTCCTAGTTCATATCGCTGCCCCCGGCCCCCGGCCCCCGGCCCCTTTCCTGAGACAGGAACCTTTGAGACAGTGGATCAGGAGTTTGGTCAGAGGGATGGAGGCTGCGAAGGGCTGGAGGGGGAGGAACCCACCCAACCCCAACAAAAGACACCTTTGGGCCCACCTGGATCTGGACAGGTGTCGCCTTCTACCTCTTCCCCCCAGGAGACGAAACCCCACCCTGTTGCTGTCCCTAGTCAGTCTGAAGCCCAGGCGACATAGTCCCTCCCATCCTGGCTGCTGGGACTAAGGAGGAGCTGCGAGGGTCCCTGGTCAGCCAGGTGAGGCTATTCCGGAGCTCCCGAAGGGACCGGAGGCGGGGAAGGTCTGGAAGGGGAGGAACGGGGCCCACCTGAACCTGGAGAAAAGGGACAATCTGGCCCACCTGGGTCCAGAGGGGGCTCATCCTTTACTCTTCCTAGCAAGGTGGAGGGACACCCCCCCCTTCTCCAGAGGTTGCTGTCTACAGTTGGGGGAGAGAAGAAGGACTGAGCCTCCTCCAAAGCCCCCCCCCCCGCCTACACCTTCCACAGAAGCAGGAGATGGGGGGGTTGGGGGGGTCCGAGGGCCCCCGGGCATCTTCAGCCCATCCGGCCCATCTGGGTCTGGAGGGGGCTCATCGTTTACTCTTCCAGGCAAGGAAGAACCTCCCCCCTCTTTTCCAGAGGTTGCTGTCTACAGTTGGGGGAGAGAAGAAGGGCCAAGCTCCTCCAGCAGCCCCCCCCTACAACTCCCACAGAAGCAGGAGATCTTGGGGGAGGGCGCTCTGAGAAAGGCATCTGCAGGGAAGGCAGCGGGAGGAGGCAGCTCAGGCAAACCACCAGGCGGAAAGCCCACCCGATCTGGGCGTGGTGCGAGGGAGCAGGGCAGGGCAGGATTTGAATGACAGCTGTCTCTTTGGGGCAGGGGAGAAGGGAGGCGCAGCTGCAGAAGGAGGGGGGCGAGGAATGCCTGGGGAGGGGGAGGGAAGCAAATTCAGCTGAGGGACTTTGTCCTAAATAGTGAAGATTTAATCCCACCTTCAAAATAAAAGCCATCTGGGTGTCCTGGGGCCAATCCTCAGGGGACTGGGAGTTCTAGTCCCACGTTAGGCAGGAAAGCCAACTGGGTGAGTTTGCGGCCACTGTACAGGAGGCTCTGAGTTCTAGTTCTGCCATAGACATGATTGCAGGTCAGGTGATTTTATCACCAGGGGCTGGGAGTTCTAGTCCCATCTTAAGCAAGAAAGCTGGCTGGGTTTCTTTGGGCCACTCACCAGGAGACTCGGAGTTCCAGTCCTGCCTCCATACTTATTGATTGGGGGTGTGAACATCGAAAAACATGTTTTCTCAGATTAACTTGGGATACCAGAATTAGGGATTCCTGGATTGTGAGGTGGCTGAATGGGGTTTGATGGAGGAAAGTGGGAAAAGACCAATTCCATGCTGGGCAAAGCCATAAGTCTCTGCCTTCTGCTTATGGGAGATCCAGAGGGATTTGTGTGGTCACTTTGAATCTTAGACTGATCTTGGTCTGATCCATCGGGGCTTCTTTTAACCTGGAGTTTTCAAATGAATCCCTTCTGAATCCTAATTGATCAGCAATCTCTGTGGTTGGAGAGCAGAACAGCTTCCATGGGTGCCTCTTCCTAGAAATCTGCAAGTGCCCCGCTTATTGGACCTGGATGGATCTTATGCAGCATTGAAGGTTTGTGACCTGGTCAGTGATGCGGCTGCCTTTAGACAGGATCCCCTCAACCTCCTCCTGGGGAGAGTCTCAGGATCCCCTTTCTCTGGGCGACTTCTCCAGCATCATCTTCACAGACAAGACAAGCTTGGAAGAGGAGCAGAGAAAATGCCTTATGCAGAAATTGTAGAGTGGGAAATTAAAGGGCCTGAATATCTTTCAATGTTGTTGCTATTTTAATTCTCTGGATGGGGAAAGAAAGAAAAAAATAGAATGGGAAGTTCTTGGAGGTAGACAACTAAGTAAAAACAACTCCAATGTGAAATCCTAGACAGCATTTGTAGTCAACACTTTCTGCAAAGTGGGTTTTATCAGGAAATCAGCAATAAAGATTTGCTTCCTGGCTGAGAGAAAGTCAAACGTGGCATTCCAGCTCATTCTGGCATTCCAATGGTTCTCATGGAGGTTAACATGCAACATGCTTGAAGTTGTTCCCACAGCTTCCCTCTTATCTCTTTTCCTATTCTCTCCCTCACATATTTACACTTTTAGCCCTCTGTCAGTAAGAACAATGGATCAAATGATTTTTTTATATAGTGTCAGGTTAATTGACTTAGAGTTCTCTTCAACAAGTTTTATTGAGACGAAAGGGAAGGGAATTACAAGAAACATATCCATATATTTTTTCTTTAATTCCTGCATACTACCTAAGTGGAAAGAAAATATTTTTTAAAATAAAAGAAACTTTAACAATACTTGCAATATCACAATGGTGTTATATCTCATGTTTTTACATTTCTTCTGGCTGTGAGCTGCTCCTTTGTGTTCAGGTCTGGCCTCAGAAGGATAATGTAGCACTTGGGGATGAAGATGCAGCCCAGCAGACCAGCACCGGAGGCCAGGATGGAGAAGACCTGCACAGCCACCATGTATTTCCCTTTGGTGCTCAGGTAGGTGGGCACAAAAGTCACCCAGACACTGCAGAAGACCAGCATGCTGAAGGTGATCAGCTTGGCTTCGTTGAAGGCCCCAGGCAGGTTCCTGGCCAGGAAAGCCACCGTGAAGCAGATGGCAGCCAGGAAGCCCAAGTAGCTGAGGGTGACGTAGAACAGGACAACGGGCCCTTCGTTGCATTGCAGGACGATCTCTCCAGGCTGGGAGTGGAGGTCAGAGTCAGGGAAGGGGGGAGAAACTCCCAGCCAGATGGAGCAGATGATAATTTGGACAGCAGAAGAAGAAAGGATGATGGAGTTGGCCAAGCTCTTCCCCAACCATCTCTTCACTCGGTTTCCTGGTTTTGTGGCCAGAAAGGCCAGCACCACCGTGATGGTTTTGGCCAAGAGAGAAGAAACGGCAACTGAGAAGATGAGGCTGAAGACCGTTTGTCGGAGAAGGCAGGTGGCTTTCCTTGGTTGACCAATGAAAAGAAGAGGAGACAAGAAGCAAAGCAGGAGGGAGACCAGGAGGATGTAGGAGAGGTCCCGGTTGTTGGCTTTGACAAGGGGAGTTTCTCGGTATTTAATGAAGATGATTAGAACAAGGCATGTGGTTAGGAAGAAGAGTAGGGCAAAAGAGACCAGGATGATACCCAGAAGTTCCTCATAAGACAGGAAGGTTATGACTTTGGGGATACATTGGACTCTGTCCTCATTTGGATATTTATCATCTGGACACTTGGTGCATTTTTCTGTATCTGAGAAAACAAAAAGTAATATTTATTTTATAATATTTCATATTTCAGGGTATGAAATTGGTTGAAGTCCTAGTAGTTTAATTATTTCCTGTGTCATTTGCAGAATTTTCAGAGGAACAGACATTATCAGAGATAAATAATGAATCAGATCTAGGCAACTCTAGGCAAAAGTCCTGCGACATGACATTTTTTAATATTCTGGTCTCGGAAGATACCTATTTTTTGATATTGTCGTGGTTGCCATTCTGCTAATCTATGCATCGCAAGTTGACATCCAGACTGTCAATACTCCAACTAACCGACCCAACAAACTAAGACACTTTGAGGAACTTTAAAATCCCAAAAGCAAAACTTTATTGAAGACATCATTTTGGCACTGAAGAAAGCAAAGCTAGCCCAGCTCTAAAATTTCCCATGCAATCTTGCATAGTTAAAAATAGATTTCTCTCCTCTTCCCATGGAATAAGTCACGTTGTCCAATTATGAAACATTCTTTTGTTTTGAGAATAATCCATGCCTTGGCCGACACCTGAAGAAGTGTCCTTGTCTCTCATGGCTGAAGTCTGGAGCCTCCGCATTCCATCTCACCCTTTTCTCCCCCCGAGTTCTTTGGAAAGTTGAAAAGCATTAATACTCACAAGAAGCTTTAGCGTATTTCAATCTTGACACTGACATCAGTAACGGGGGGGGGGACGGTCGGGGGGACAGTGGGGATTGGAGATGCAGGGAGGGAACAAGGTGGAATCAAAACCAAGCTGTACTATCCCATGAGCCATCTCAAGGTCACACCAAAAGAATGCAGAGCATTCTTTGTGAGCACACAAAGATAGGGACCGTTTCCCAAACAATTGGTTAACATCCAGTTGGAGATTGACTGATAACCAGGGGGTTGGCTGGGAAGAAGGAGAAGCGAACTGTATTTTTTGCATGGGAAGATCTCAGATCAGCTATGCCTCTTCTGTAACCATTTTGGCTTTAGTAAATGTACTTTTGGCTAATCATGGGCCGGGGGTCTTTCTTTCCTAATTAACCAAGTTGGGACGGCTAAGAGATATTTTGTTGGCTGGCAGAAAAAGATTGTCCTGCAAATAATCTGGAATGGGTAATGAGAAGAAAAGATAATATGGATGCAATGATGTGTACCCATCACAACCCACACCCCTCATTGTGGACTAGGAACATCTTCTCAGTGATCCTCAAGAGGAGGCCCATGTAGAACCCATTGCAATCTTTTCATGAGGTAGACCTGAGACAATCCATTAAGCTTCAAAAAACTTTCAGTGTTCCTAGAAAGATAAACCTAGCAAGACGCATCCACAATATAAAGCATTAGAGAGATATTCTCGACTATTAGTCAAGCTTGTCCAGTCTGCCACCCCCTCCTCCCATCTCTTCCCAGCCTCTCCTTCAAGGTCTTTTTCCTTTTAGATAAGGAATTGTGCAGGTTAAAAATAAACAATACAACAGGTTAGGTTTAATCTGTCTTTTCACTTGCACTTTCATGACAATGTTCTGGATGGATCCAGTTCCACAAACCTCCCATTTTCCTCAGTGTGACCCACCTTCCTGAGTGGAGAAGGTCCCTCCGGACAAGGAACTGAGTCGTAGCAGCAAACTGGCTCTCCTTCTCGAGCCCTCTTGACAAATCCAGGACGACAATTTTCCACACATCTGGACTGAGGCAGGGACTGAGCAGAGA